>NC_087206.1:78647257-78649757 GCF_015104395.2 Macrobrachium nipponense
ATGGTTGTTGGCAGTTTTCTTGTTAAAAAACTCATCATAAAATTCGCCTTAAAAAATAAAATGGAATAGAGAAACAATGAAAGATTTTTTTTTAAATCCTTTAAATATATTTCAATTTTAGTGCGTAATTTTTTTTGAAATATTCTTATCTTTTACATGACTGATTTTTGTATCAAAAATCACACAAAAATCGGTTAAAATTTTCTAATTTTTGTAGAATATGTTTGAGAGTTTCTTTCTATTTTTGATGGATGATTTTTGTTTCAAAAATAAATAAGAAAATTGGCTAAAATAAGACAATGTATTTAAAATTAAAATCAGTTAAAAAATTAATGGGAATTCACTAACTTTGATAGCTTTTCCTTCTTTTTGATGACTGATTTTTATAAAAAAAATTATTTTAAAAATCGCCTAGAAATAGAACGTAAAATGTTTTAAAAATACATGTAAAAATTTTTGCAAAATATTATTGAGTAAATTGAATTCCTTTTTTATTTTGGCTATTTTTTGTTTCAAAAATCAATATAAAAATTCTCTAGAAAAAGGGGGGAAAACGGAATAAATACAGTATATTAAAAATTTTCGCACTTATTTCGATAACTGATTTTTATTTAAAAAATAATTTAATAAAAATATGAAAATGAATATAACATTAAAATTTAGACAAAAGCTAAAATCATTTATCAAAAATATGCTAAAAAAAATATTGTATATAAATTCATATAAGGTTTTTAGTTTCATTTTTTGTCCTTTTTTATGTGATTTTCATAATTAGTTATCAAAATGGGGTGAAAACTCCAAAAAAATTTAGTTCATAATAATTTTTTTAAACCGTTCTTTTATGTTATATTTATTGTCCTGATTTAGGTAATTTGCGAAATGATTATGGAAACAGAAGTCAGAATTAAATGGAATGCAAAATTATATATGTTGTACATTTTTCCTCCTTTTTAGTTGATTTTTATAATGATTCTTGGCCCAAAAATCTTCCATCAAACGATGAAAACAAACTCTAAAAAATTGTGTACCAAAATTGAAACTTTTTTTTAAATGTATGTGGTTTATTAAAAAAATTTTGAAACAAAAATCACACATCTAAATGAGGACTAAAACGTGTTAAATGTTTAATTTAAATTGATATATATTTTAAGTTTTTTTCAGTTCAATTTTGTTTTTAGCATTTATATGATGATTTTTGAAACAAAAAGACAAAAACCTAAAAATATTGTGCAAAAACTGGAATATTTATTAAAACTTTTTATGCTATATTTCTTGTCCCATTTTAGGCGATTCTTATAATTATTTTTGAAAAAAAAAGTCAGTCATAAAAAAGGCTGTACATGTCAAAAATTAAATAATTATTTTAAAATATCTATTTGAAATTAATTCCTCTTTGTGATTGATGATTTTTGCTTAAAAAATCATTTAGAATATTGATTAAATTAGGACAAAGAACTTCAAATTAAAAGCAGTTTGTATTTATATTTATTTATTTTTATTTATTTATTTATTTTCATTTATTTTTTTATTTTATTTACTCATTTATTTTATTTATTTTTTTATACATTTAATTTTATTTTATTTATTTTTTTTTTTTAGTTTTATTTATCTATTTTTTTATTTATTTTTTATTTATCTTTATTTGTTATTAATTTATTTTATTTTATTTTTATTTTTTATTAATTTTATTTTTTTTTTTAATTTATATTTATTCATTTTTTATTTATTTATTTTTATTTATTTATTTTCATTTATGTACTATTTATTTTTTATTTATCTATTTATTTTTATTTATTTATTTATTTATTTATTTTTGTTTATCTATTTATTTTTTATTTACTTATTATATTTTTATTTATTTTATTTATTTATTTATATTTTATTTATTTTATTTGTTTCTATTTATTTATTCATTTATTTTTATTTATTTTTTATTTATATATATTTTATTTATTTATTTTCATTTATTTTACTCAATTATTTTTATTTATTTTTTGTTTATTTTTTATTCTTTTTTTATTTTGATTTTTTATTTATTTTTTTGTATTTTTATTTAAATATTTTTTTTTATTTATTTTTATTTTATTCATTTATTTATTTTTATTTATTAGTTTTTTTTATTTGTTATTTTTATTTATTTATTTATTTATTTTTATTTATTTATTTTTTTATTTTTTTTATTTTATTATTATTTTTTTTATTTCTTATTTTTTATTTTTTTATTTATTTTTTTTGATTTATTTATTTATTTTTTATTATTTATTTAATTTTATTATTTTATTTATTTTTATAATTTTTTATTTTTAATTTGTTTGTTTTATTTTTATTTTATTTATTTTTATTTATTAATTTATTTTTATTTTCATTTATTTATTTTTATTTATTATTATTTATTTATTTATTTTTTATTTCATTTATTTAGTTTTTTATTTGATTAGTTAATTATTTATTTTTATTTAATCATTTTAATTATTTGTATATTTATTTTTTTTATTTATTT
>NC_087206.1:78654757-78659757 GCF_015104395.2 Macrobrachium nipponense
TTTTAGTTTTGTATGGATTTATTTTTAGTTATTTTTTTATTTTTAATTTTTACTATTTATTTTTTATTCATTTTTCCATTTATTTTATTTATTTTTATTTATTTTTTTTATTTTTTTTATTTATTTTTATTTTTTATTTTTATATTTATTTCTTTGTATTTTTATTGATTTTTATTTATTCATTATTTATATGTATGTCTTTATTCATTTATAGTTATTTTTAAATTTATTTATTATTATTTTTTTTATTTTTATATTTAGTTTTTTTTATTATATTTATTTTTCTTTTGTTTTTTATTCTATTTTTTTATTTATTTATGTTTTAATTGTTTTTAATTTTTAGTATTTTTTCATTTATTTCTTATTTATATTATTAATTTATTTTAAATTTTTAATTTATTTTTACTTTATTTTTTTCCCATTTAGTTTTTATTTTCTTTATTTTTTCATTTTTATTTTTCTTATTTATTTACTTTTAATTTATTTTTATTTTTTTGTACTTTTTTTATTATTTATTTATTATTTATTTATTTATTGTATTTTTAATTTATTTATTTAATTTTTTGTATTATTTTTATTTTTATCATTTATTTATTTCTTTAGTTATTTTTTTATTTATTTTTATTATTTTTATTTATTTTTTATTTTTTTTAATTTTTATTCTTTTTATTTATTTATTTAAATTTATTTGTTTATTTATTTATTTTTTTTTATTTATTATTTTTGTACTTTTTACAATATTTTTATTTATTTATTTAATTTTTATTTTTTTTAATTATTTTTATTATTTTATTTTATTTTTTAATTTATTTTATTTACTATTTTATTTTTTTTTATTAATTTTTTATTTATTTTAGGCCTTTTTAACATTTATATATTTAGTTTATATTTTTTTTATTTTTGTTATTTTTTTTTATTTATTTTTTTAGTTTATTTCATTTTTTCATTTCATTATTTATTTTTTATTCATGTTATGATCTTTTATGAATTTATTATTTGATTATTTATTTTTTTATTTTTCTTTATTTATTTATTTTGTTTAGTTTTTATTACTTTATTTTTATTTATTATTTTTATATTTATTTATTTTTTATTTTTAATTTGTTATTTTTATTTATGTGTTTTATTTTATTTATTTATTTTTATCTATTTATTTTTCAATTTATATTATTTATTTGTTTTATTTATTATTTGATTTTTTATTTTGTATTTGGTTTATTCTGTTTTTATTTGTTTTTTATTTATAGTTATTTTTTTATTTTTATTTTTTTTATTTTTTTACTTTATTATGTATTTATTTTTTATTTATTTTTATTTATTTGTTATTTTATTATTTATTTATTTTATTTATTTTTATTTATATTTCTTTGTTTATTTTTATATTATTTATTTATTTTTTGTTTATTTATTATTTATATTTATTTTTCTTTTTTAGTTAATTTATTTAGTTTTTGTTTTTTTATATTTCATTTTTTATTTAGTTTTTTATTTAATTATTTTATTTATTAATTTATTTTTTCTTTATTTATTAGTTTATTTTTTTGTTTTTATTTATTTATTTCTTTTATTTATATTTGTATTTATTTACTGTTTTTTTATTTATTTAATTTATTTGTATTTATTTAATTTATTTTTTATTTTATTTATTTATTTTATTTTTTTTATTTATTTTTATTCATGTTTTATTTATTTTTTTTATTTATTTATGTAGTTTATTATTTTACTTTTTTTTTTATTTAATTTATTTGTTATTTTTTTATTTACTATTATTTTATTTTTATTTATATTTATTTTTATTATTTCTTTTTATTTTGATTTATTTATTTATTTATTATTTTTTTAATTTATTTATTTATTTATTTTTTATTTACTTATTCAATATTTGTTAATTTATTTATTTATTTATTTTTATTTTATTTTTATTTATTTTGTTTTATTTATTTTCTTTTATTTATTTATTTATCTTATTTTTATTGTTTTTTATTTATTTATTTATTAATTTTTTGGTTTATTTATTTATTATTTATTTATTTATTTTTAAAATTTATTACTTTTTATTATTTTTTATTTATTTATTTTTTTTTATTATTTAGATTTTATTTATTTTTATTTATTTTTTTATTTTTTTATTTTATTTATTTATTTATCTAGTATTTTTATTTTGTTTGTTTTTATTTATTTTTATTTTTATTTTTAGTTTTTTTATTTTTATTTATTTATTTTCATTTATTTATTTTTATTTTATTAATTATTTTTACCTTATTTAATTTCTTTTTTAATTTTTTTATTTTCTATTTTTTTATTTATTTTCTTTAATTTTTATTTTTATTTATTTCATTTTTATTTATTTCTTATTTATTTATTTATTTTTTTTTATTTTATTTTTATTCTTTTTTATTTATTTTTTTAAGGTTATTTTTTGTTTTTATTTCCTTTTTTATTTTTTATTTTTCATTTTTATTTAGCTATTTATATTTTAATTATTTATTTTTGAATTTATTTTTATTTATTTTGTTTTTATTTTTTTATTTATTTATTTTCAATTTGATTTAATTTCTTTTTATTTATTTATTTATTTATTTTTTAATTTATTTGTTATTTATTTTTTATTTTTATTTTATTTTTAGTTGTTTTTTTTAGATTTCTTTATTTTATTTTTCTTATGTTAAATTTAAATTTATTATTTTTTATTTGTTTTTTGTTTTATTTAATTTTATTAATTTTTATTTATTTAGTTAAACTTAAATTTATTTTTTTGTTAGAGAAAATTATTTGTTTTATCTTTTTTTTATTTTCATTTATTTAAATTTTTTTCTTAATTTATTTTTTCTTTTTAAATTTATTTTTATTATTTCATTCATTAATTTATTTATTTAAAATTTTATTTTAAGTTGGGGGGATTGAATTTATTTTAAATTTTTTTATTTATTTTGCAATTTTAAATTTTTCTATTTTTTTAATCTTTTTCTTTTAATTTAAATTTTTTTTAAATTTATTACTAATTTATTTTAAATTTTTTAATTTATTTTTATTTATTTTTGAAAAAAAATTTTCTAATTTATTTTTAAATTTATTTAAATTTTTCAACTTTTAAATTTTAATTTTTAAATTTTTATTATTTAGAATAGTTTAAATTTTTAATTTTATTTATTTGTTAATTTAATTTTGTAATTTATTTTTTTTAAGTTATTTTTATTTAATTTGGTTTTATTTAATTTGTTATCATATTTAGTGTTTTTATTCATTTTATTTTATTTATTTAATTTTTATTTTAAAATTAATTTAAATTTTTTATTTAATTACCTTTGGTTATTTTTAATTATTTTTATTTTATTTTAATTTTTATTTATAATTTTTATTTAAATTTTTAAATAAATTTTATTTTTTATTTTATTTTTAATTTAATTTTTTTATTTTTAATCTTAAATTTTCTTTTTTTCTTTAATTTTTATGATTTTTTATATCTTTATTATTGTTTTAAATTAATTTTTTGGTTTATTGATTATTATTTAATTTTTTTATTGAAAAAAATTTAAATTAAATTTGTTATTTAATTTTATTTAATTTTATTTTTAATTTAATTTAAAATTTTTTATTTATTTTATTCATTATTTAATTTAATTATTTAATTATTCTTTTTTTTTATTTAATTTTTTTATTTATTAGTTATTTTATTTTTTTATTTAATTTATTTTATTATTTAATTTTTTTTTGAAAAATTTTTTTTCTTAAAAATTTATTTAATTTTTATTTAATTTATTTATTTTTTATTAAAATTTAATTTTTATTATTCTTTATTTTTAATTTTTATTGTTTTAAATTTTTAATTTATTTTTATTTATTTAATTAATTATTTTTATTTAATTTTCTTTAAATTTATTCTTTTATTTATATATAAAAAATTTTTAAATTTGTTTTATTTTTTTTACTTAAATTTTCTTATTTAATTTATTTTATATTATTGTATTTTCCTTTATTTTTATTTATTGATTTTTTTTTTTATTTATTTCTTTTTTTCTTATTTTCTTTAATTTAACTTATATTTACCTTATTTATTTTTTTTATTTTTAAAATTTATTTTAATTTACTGTTTTAGCTTTTTAATTATTTTATAATAATTTATTTATTTAATTATTATTATTTAAAATTTAATTTTTAATTTTTTTTAATTTATTTTTTTTTAATTTATTTGGTTTAATTTTTAATTTAATTTTTTAAATTTAAAATTATTTTTATTTAATTTAGTTCTTTTTAAAAAATTTAATTTATTTTTAATTTTTTCTACTTTTTAATTTATGTTTCCTTCTTTTATATATTTTAAATTATTTTGTATTTACATTATTAATTCTTTATTCAATTTTTATTTATTTATGAAATTTTATTTTAATTTATTTCTTTTATTTTTATTTTAATTTATTGTTTATTTATTTTTTAATTTTTATATTTATTCTTAATTTAAATTTTTATTTTAATTTTAAATTTATTTTAATATTTTATTTTTATTTAATTTTTATTTATAGATTATTTAATTTTTTAATTATTTATTAAATTTTATCTAAAAATTTATTTTTAATTTCAATTTAAAAATTTATTTTTTTAATTTAAATTTTTAATTTTCTTATTTAATTTATTTTTATTTATTATTTTTTAATTTATTTAATTTGTATGTTAATTATTTATTTTTTTATTTAATTTAAATGAATTTATTTAATTTTTATTTACATTTATTCATTTATTTTTAATTAATTTAATTCAATTAATTTTATTTTTGTTTAAAAATTTAATTTGATTTCCTTTTTATTAATTAATTATGTTAGTTAGTTTTTAAATATTCCTTTTGTTTAATTTAAATTTTATTAATTTAATTTTTATTTTAATTTATTTATTTATTTATTTATCTTCATTTGTATTTATTTATTTTTTGTTTTATTTTTTTTATTTTTTATTTATTTATTTTTATTTCTTTTATTTATTTATTTTTTTTATTTATTTATTTTTAT
>NC_087206.1:78662257-78672257 GCF_015104395.2 Macrobrachium nipponense
CCTAGCTTAAACCCATTTTTATATGGGGTCGCTATTGTGAATGAGTCGTCTCTATCGATTTCTGTCCTCTGCCTCGTTCTCATTTATACCTTTCAATACCATATCTTCCCCTACACAATTACGCCATCTCTTTCTTGGTCGTCCCATCTACCTTCTACCTTCTACCCCACACTTCCATTTTCATCGTATGTCTTCCAACATGACGTTCCTCCCTTCGTAACAGGTGACCATACCATCGAAGCCTTCTTTCCTGTATTTTCTTCGATATTTCAACTACCTTTGTCGATTCTCTTATATACTCATTTCTAATCCTATCTTCCCTTGTTACTCCCGACATCCATCTCAACATTCGCATTTCTGCTACATCCATCTTCTTCTCCTCTGTTTTCCTCATACTTGCTGTTTCTGTTCCATATAACATTGCTGGTCTGACCTCCGTCCTATGGAACTTTCCTTTCAATTTCAGAGGGACCTTCCTGTCACAGAGGACCCCTGATGCAGACCTCCAGTTATTCCATCCTGCCTGAATTCGGTGTCTCACCTCTTGGTCCATGCTTCCACTATCCTCTAATACGGACCCTAAGTACTTGAACCTTTGTACTTGCTTTATTTCTTCCCCACCCAATCTTTTGCTACTTCCACTGTCCTCAGTAATACTGGAACACATATATTCGGTTTTTGATCTGCTTACTCTCATTCCTCTCTCCTCAAGTACTGCTCTCCACCTCTCCAACCTCCCCTCCAACTCCTCCCTCCTCTCTGAACACAACACAATGTCATCCGCCTATAACATGCACCATGGCACTGCCTTTCTAACATCCCTGGTCATTACATCCATCACGATATTGACGATGAATGGGCTAAAGGCCATATCCAGAAATCATACGATCACATTTGTCAATACAAAGGCGATCGCTGTTGTATGGTCTCAAACGAAGGGTTGTCATGGTATCCAGAAATCGTATAACGGCCGAACTCCCATCGCATTGCTTCACTGGCTGAACAGTCTTACCAATATATGCGATTACTGGGAATGAAATGACTGGAATCGATGATTACAAGGCTGTATCAGTATCATAGACTTTTTATTTTAGTACCATAATACTAAATTGAAATGGCTTTATGTCTTTATTATTTAGTATAAAAAGATACTGCATATCTGTAGTATATTTTGTATACTTGATATTTGCTGTCCTGATATGGCGTGGAAATCTGAACAAACAGTTACCACGAGCAATTTACGCAACTTGCCAAGTTACCAGGATGCCGGAATATGGAGCGTGCACCCCCAGTAGCTGATTCTCGGCGTTTAATGATGCTTAATTTGATGAAGGAGCATGAGTGTAACCAACGAACAATCTACGGGAAGTAGAACTTTGGAAAGAAAACGTCAGGCATGGCAAGAAGTTACTTTGAAGTTCAACGCCATGTATCCAGACCAACTTCCACGGTCATCAATGCAGTTCCAGCGCTGTTTCGACCACATAAAACGCAAGTAAGGATGCATTTTTGTTTTGTAATTGTAGTCAGAGCAAATTTAGGCCGCTGTGGGCAAAATGGTGTGTAAACTATCAGTTAGGTTAAAATAAATTTATGCTATTGACAGGCCTAGGCTGCTTGTTCAATTGTTAACGCTACTCGCATCAGGCTAGCCTAGTGTAGCTTAACCAATGGAACACTATTTTATCATCTAAAGCTATTATATTATAAAAATATATTATCTTCAAATAAATAGAATGGGGCATAGTAGAATAGGTTGGGTTAGGCTATGTTAACCAAATCATAGGGGATGTGAGGGGTGCTCTAGGAATGGTTAGGTTAGTAATGTCTAGCTTATTACAAAAGCAGTTGGTGTATCAGGCATTAGGTTTGTATAATTTGATATGAATTTTTATTTATTAATGTCTATCATAGGAAATTTGGGAAATCTAATTTAGGTTT
Source organism: Macrobrachium nipponense (assembly GCF_015104395.2). Lineage (NCBI taxonomy): Eukaryota > Metazoa > Arthropoda > Malacostraca > Decapoda > Palaemonidae > Macrobrachium > Macrobrachium nipponense. Next base: position 78,664,199 of record NC_087206.1, read on the forward strand.
AGAATAGCTATGCGGAGGATCTTACAATTTCCTGGTGGATAGAAGGGCTAGAGCACACAGTATTATTATCGTATTGTTAATGGGTTGATTTGCAACTAAATTAAACAGCCAGTTTATTACTGTAAAAATTGATGGTAAAACTTTGGCTATTTTTCTTATGGGTAGCTATACGAGATTTTCCGAAGTATAAATACTGTTTTACCCTAACGTGTGATACCTGCTTGCAAACTGGGCCAAGTGATTATTTTCAAAAGTTTAAGCCAACATTTGAGATCTTGGCTCTTGTCTGCAGGTTGTCAAATGATTTGGATTGGGCAACACCTGAAATAGGCTAACCTTTTGTTCTTTTTTTTTTTAATTGAGTTCACATTTATGCTAGCATGTCTGAAGCCTGAAGACTGTATAATGCCTACCAGTCTTGGCTACGATAGATTGTGGCAACTATGTGAACTGCTCAGGCTAGGCTACATTAACTCAAGTGGTAATAGGGGAAACAACCGAGTGGACTAGCTGATCCAGTCTCGCCCGCTTGTTGATCCACCCTCCCAAAAAGTACTTTTGCCTACTTCTAAAGGAGGGTACAGGTCTTGAGGTGTTGCTCCCACCACCGATGACTCATGACAGGTGCACATCTCCAGTGTCAGGACGTGTTAAAGAACTTTTTCATAGGGTGGATCAACAAGCGGGCGAGACTGGATCAACTAGACCACTCGGTTGTTTCCCTTATTATGCTTTATAATGTGCAGCCATTTCCAGCCACACAAAGGTCAAATTATTTTCTTAAGTGCTCATTAATATTTGTGTAAATGCTCAAATGACTTTTCTTACGAATTCAATCATGCGACAGATGTTTTACTCATTATTCTGGAGGTGGAAGAGAAGTACACAGGATGGTAGGCTTTGTGTTATATTTTGAAATTTCATTTAAATCTATTTTTAAAGTCACAGTTGTTAGAATATATTAGAAAGCCAATGGGAAAACATTATTTATTCTAATATATATATATTTTTTTTACTAGAGTAAAGCAGGAAGATGCTACTGTCAAGAAAAAGCTATGCAGAACTGGTGGTGGTCCTCCACCAGATCTTCGAAACCATTCAGAAGAGTTTGTGATAGCCGCATCGCTGATGACAGAATTAATCATGGACAAAGATTTACTTGAAACATTTCATCCAGTTGACGAAACAGGAGAGTCCATACATGATGTTAAAATAAGTAAGTACTCTGATGTTTTCAAGAATGAAATTGATTAAATAGTGAACCTTCAACTTTTTGATGGCCATTACACTACCTGTCTGAAAAGTTTGTAGTGCCTTGGGGGAAAGCAAAATGGTTATGTTTTTATTATTGATGACTGGGTTGAAGATAACATTTTAATGCTGTATGACTCTAAAGGTTTCAGCACTTGTATACTCAGTTTAGAAGTGCTGCAGAAGAGATTGACATCTAAGGTGCAGTAGATCAACTATTTATTTTGCCTAATATTTTCAGGTATTACAGAGCCACTGCCTTCAACCTCTGATTTGCCTTCGACCTCGGCACTATTTTCAGGTATTACGGAGACACTACTTCCAACCTCAGCACAATCAGAATGTGGTGTTTCGTCTAATCGTGAATCAAGATCCACATTCCTTAATCGGTCAGCTACGTCATCGGTACCATCTTCAATGGAACACTTAATTTTTAAACCCATAGTTCCCCACGAAACTTCCCGTCCTTCAACGCCTATTGTAACTCCAGGCAGAACTTCACCGAAATTGCGCAACACATCATGGGATGTATCTCCAATACCTCGGTCTTCTACACCCACAGAGGAAGCACATTCTTCAACCAAAAAATTAAAATTAGATGATGCATACATCAAGTGTAAGGAAAGACAAGAGGAACTGCATAATCTCAGAATGGAAAATGAAAAGGAGCAACATATAATGGCCAAAAAAGAGCATGAACTAAAGGTGAAATTGATTAACAATATGAATGAAATGCAATGACTGTGTTTGCTAACTTGAATGCTTTTCTTAACTGCAAAATCTGCCTATGAAGCAATGCGCAACTCGTATGAATAAACTAGGTATTGGTTGGTTTATGGAATTTAGCCTTATTGCTAGGGTTACAGTGGGTGTTATTTCCATAGATCATGTGTTTGCTTTTAGGAGAGAAAAATGGCTCCACTGATAGGTGTGTTTGTTAAATGATGGTTTCATCATAACGTCAGCCTTCACTTAACTTTATTATTTCTCTAATGCTGAATGGCCATAGTTACCCCATTGCTTGACGTTATGCCTAAATTTCATAAACCAAACCAACCCCATTTCATATTTTTCTATGTTGTGATGTAGTGTTAGTATATATTTTATTTTATACCTATGGTATATGAAGGTGCTCTCATGAATCAGGTGTTCCTATTTGTAAGTTAGTGTATACTTCCAAATATTCATTTCTTAGTTTGTATGCTGTTACATAGGTTTAATATGTCCATTGCCATCGTGATATTAGGTATTATATAATAGTGCTTTAAAGAATCTGATGTTAAGTGAAATTAGGTATTGAGTATCATATATGTCCATTTGCATCTTGATATTAAGTATTATATTGTTTTGATGAATCTGATGTTAAGTGAAATTAGGTATTGAGTATCATACATTACAAGATTTACTTCGAAATTATATTTTCAAAATTGGTAGCCTATGCTGTGATAGGGATAATATGTACTAACAGGATAATTTATCAATTAATCAGAGTTTAGAACGTCTTAGGGGTAGTATAATATTTTAATGTCCCTCTTATTACTTTGGCCATATTTTTATGATATACTTACATAAAGATTGCCCTCGCCTTCTGCAGGACACTGGCTCATGCGTTGGTAGCCCGTTATGATATAATTCTTAAACCATTGTTTCTAAATAATGTATATTAGACATCATAAGTAAAGGTCTAAGTAATGGTGTTGTGATTTGACCTGAACCACAGGTCCAGATAGCTATGATTTAACCTGAATCACAAGTTGTTCAGATTTTTTTTTATCACCATTTTCATCTTGCAAGTACAACAGTCTTGTCTTTCTCAGGGTGTCAGATTGACAAATATGGTAATAGTTCCTGAATAAATCTTTTCTTATGTTAAAAAATAATATTTATTCTTTCAGTCAATTCTCGTAATCTAGAATGAATTACATCTTTTTAACCATAGATTGCTTTTGATATTGAATATTTTTTTCAGGATGAACCAGAAAATAAATATAATAAATCCATTAGTGTACATTTTTAAAGGCAAACATGTAAGTTATATTTTCCTATTTCATTAAGTCAATAAGAAGTGTATTTTCATTTTCTTGGTATCATGTTCAATTTATCTAGCACATACAGCTGTTAGCTCTGACAAAAGCATTCTTGGGTTAATGTGTTGTCACTTTATTCAATTCAATATTTAAAATGCTTCTTAATGCAAGTGTAATAAGATTATAGATTTACTGTTATTAAAGTGCAAATTACCAAAAGGGGTGGTTCCTTGTACTACTTTCAACCTAATTAACAGAAAATAAATACATAATCTATTTAAACTTAAAAAAAAAACCGTCAACAATGTGGGCCCTACGTTGAGCTCCTTTGATATTGTCAGCCCTTTCAATGATACCCACATCAGGTTTACCAAAATCATTCAATTCAAGATTTTCTTCATCCTGTAGAGGTATTCTGTTTGTTATTGCACAATTATGAAGGACTGCACAAGCAATTATTATGTTCTTAGTATTATCCAACTTTGTTCTGACCGGTATTGATAATTGGAAACCTTTATTTAAGCAGTCCTCTGGCAAGTTCTATAAGATTGCGAGTGTTGATGTGTGCAGCATTGTAACGTCTATGTTTATGTGTATTGCGAGCAAGAAATGGTGTCATTATATAAGAACGGCATGGATAATCACTGTCTCCCAACAAAAAACCTCTATACATGACCGACTCTAGGTTCTGTTAATCTTGAAGTAGAAAATATTCTGAAGTTATGAGCACTGCTTGGCCAATTTACAATTACATTAGTGAACCTCAAAGAAGCATCACATACAACCACGACATTCATAGAAAAAAGGTGTTTTCTGCACCTGTACAATTCCGCATTAAGACCTCCTGGACTCTCTATAGGTATATATGTGTACCATCCACACAGCCTATCACACCAAGCATTCCAGCTATTTTTGATAAACTCCATCATCATTTTGTTCTCATCCTGTGGAGTTAGGAATTTGATAAATTATTGTGCAAGGATGGCAATAGCAGCTTAAACATCCGTAAGGCACCTCGACACACTACTCTGGGCCATATCTGAACAATCTCCCAATGTCTACTGGAAATTTCCAGTTGCCATGTACCATAAGGTTACCAAAAATTGATTGCGTGGAGAAATTATTTTTCATGGTAAAGAAATAAAAGAAAAACGCAACTGTAATATACTGCATCACTATTACTGCCATCAACCAAACTTTTCATAACTAAAGTACTAAATATCTGTCTAAACACAACAGTAATGAAAACTGTTCAAGCTGGAAAAAGGAAATTAGTTTGTTTAATTCATAAAAGATATAAGGAGTAATATGATCAAGACTGAAAAAAAACATTGTCTAGGAACTCACTGAGTATTATATTAGTCGTATTGCTAACTAGATTGTCACCCCGATTAGAAAGCAAGTAACTATATACCCAAAGGTACCAATAGGGAAAGCAGCCCAGGAAAAAGTGAGGATAGAGTATGTATAAAAAGGGGACAAAATACAAAAAATCAACACTGTATAGATACTAAAAGTGCTGTGATTACTTGCATAGATGGGACAGGAAGAATGCTGATAATGCAAGACCCATTTAGAGGAGGGAGGTTTAAAAGGCAGTAGAAGTGTGAAATTGGAAAAGGCAGCTGAAATGGATGGCATAAAAGAGGAAAGGCTGAAACTCTGAAGGGAAATTATAATAAGACTAGATGAAGGCAAAGTAAAGTAACCTAACATAAGGATTCTGTGGGGGGAGGGTTAGTGACCAGTAACTGATGCCTGATTCATAGAGTTGCTGTCAAATATACTAGCTTCAAGCATCAGCTGCTGGTGCAGATAAGTTTCTCTAGGCCCTTCTATTTATTTTTTCCTTTTCCTCTTTCTGGAGTCCATTTTGACCTTGTGCTTCCTTATTCTTGTGCTTATTAAGTTTTCTGGTGCTGAATGTCAAACAGTTTTCAGTGTCTGGCTTTTGACCAAAATTTCATATTGAACATAAACTAAAAGATAAAATGGATATTGAAATTTGAACGTTTTCTCTTTATTAAAAAAAAAGAAGGAAAAGCTGAATAAATAGTGTTTCTAATGCTCAATACATACATAATATATACACAAGTGCCTTGGATATACCAACCTCTTTGGTCCAGAGAATTAGGTTAGTGAGGTTCTATTCTCTAACAATTCAGTGGACAGTTCCTTTAAACGTCTGTATTGCTGTTGAAACTTTTTCTGATCGATTCAATTTTTGTTTCGTCTCCTCAGCCTGTTTACTTACGGATGCATATTTAAGTCAGGTGGGGGCCAAAGGGGTGAAGCCCAGGTGTAGGAAAGGAACACAGCATTCTAAGATGGTTTTGGTATCTAAGTATTAACCTAACGGAAATACTGAAAATTCCTTATTAAATTTATCAATACAGAGAGAGAGAGAGAAGAAATACTTCTCCGTAACCGAACTAAAATTTTATATAGCCTGTAAGAAATCAGTAATTTGGCTTAGGTACTACTAGATTTGGCAATTCACTACCTGTGAAAGCCATTGCAACCCATACCTATTGGTAGCCACTACCATAGGCAATTAGCTTCATCCTTTTTTTTAAAGGCTTGGACAATCTCATTTTAGTATCACATGGAACCTAGCCAAGTCATTTACACTTACATACTTTCTTATTACAAACAGCCTACATGGAATTTCACGCTTGCATCACCAGCCTACTTGAGAGCTTCAAGTGGCTGTTCTGATTTTAACTTTCTTGGGCAATATAATACTACCACATTAAGCTTTCTAGATGTATACCATTTTAAAACGTAATTCTGTTTTGAAAAGGAAATTCTAAACACGTCAACGAAGTCTACTTTGAAGAAAAAGAATTCCAAGACAGCTGATCTACTGCTTGTTTATGTTACGATGAGCTCGAATTCATCCGTCGTCGGCATTTACGGCAAGCAAAGACTTCTTAAAAGTATTCCTTTCAAGATCTTTGTCGTGCTTTTATTCATGTCTTTTTACCACAAATTGTTTTATATTTTCGATAGACATTGTAGATAAGTCACTTTGGCAAATGTGTTTTGATGCAGAGTTGAAATTTACATTCTTTCAATTCTGCCATCGCAAGGGGCTACCCATGCGACGCGTCGCTCACTATGGTTCCAAAATTTCATCGTTAAATGCGAAGGCCTGCGTATGTTTGTGTGGTTTCTGGATATGGCAAGACCATGAGGATCGCATACAAAGAACCATCGTATGATTTCTGGATACGGCCCTTAGAAGATAGAATTAGCACTACCAACCACACCTAACTTCTCTATTGAATTTAGGTGCATTCATGGTTGATTATGTTTAATGTCGCGGAGATTTTCCCTTTTCATTCTATTGATACTTGCATGGTTTTATTCATCTTTGCTAAAATAATTGATAATACACTATGATATTAAAATATTTGTTTCCACATTGCTCGAAATATACATTGGTAATCCTGTGTTGAACGAGAATTTCAAATTGTTTCGTTTCTATAGTTTGAAGTAATTACTATACTTTAAAATAATTACTGTTACCGTAATTTTTTCTTATGATTGTTATAAATATCATAGATTTGATATTTGTGCATCATATGATAGCTTTATTTTGCTTGATAGAGTTTTCACTGTAGAAAAAAAAAAAATGAATTTTTCAGCTACGAGTTGTAGTTGCCAGTTAGTGAATTTCAAACGAAATTCTCTGAAATTTGTTGCTTCAGTTTTGGAACTTACTGTACATCTGAATAATTCTGACATACTTTTCCGGCACCATCTTCTCCCTCAAACATCTCAATATTTCTTGCCTTTGCACTCTGTCATAGGCCTTTTCAAGGTCTATGAATACCAGATGCAGGTCTCGTTGTTTTTCTCTAAATTTCTCCTTCAACTGCCTTATGCAAAATATTCCATCCGTTGTGCCGCTTCCCTTCATAAATCCTAACTGTTCCTTCCTTATTCTTACTTCCTCTCTCAACCTGCTATCTATTATTCTTTCTAAAATCTTCAACGTGTGAGACATTAGTTTTATTCCTCTATAATTACTGCATTCCTGGACATCACCTTTACCTTTAAATGTAGGTATTAATATGCTTTCCCCCCATTCTTCTGGTATCTTTTCTTGTTCAAATATTTTTACCATCAGATCATACCAGATGTCTACCCCTTCCTCTCCTAAGGCTTTCCAAACTTCGACTGGGATTTAGTCAGGTCCTGTTTCCTTCCTATTCCTCATTCTTGTTAAGGCTCGTATCACTTCATCCCTAGATATCCCCATTACCATTCCAATGTTTACTTGTCCATCCTCTCTTACAAGTCTTTCATTTTCTTTATTTAGCAGTTGTTCGAAATACTCTTTCCATCTTTTCAGGATGTCTTCTTCCTTTTTTATGACCGTACCATTCCTATCTTTCATTTGCTTAATATGGGTGATGTCCTTTGTTCTTTTATTTCTTACTATTGACAGATTGAGCATCTTACTCAACCCTTCCTTGGTTTCCAGTTCATTATAAACCTCTTCATATGCCCTCGCCTTAGCTTGAGCTACCACCCTTTTTACTTCTTTGTTTCTTTCTCTTAATCTTTCTCTGTCGACCTCCAGCTGTGACTCTTCAAATCTCTTCTTTGCCTCCCTTTTACCCTTCACCACTTCCCCCACCTCTTCCCCCAACCACCAGCTCTCCTTTTCCTCCCATACTATTCCAGATGTTTCCCCTAGTATCTCCTTTCCATGTCTTCTAATCACTGATGCATTATGCCTCCACCATTCTCCCACATCTTCAATTCCCAGA
>NC_087206.1:78676112-78810062 GCF_015104395.2 Macrobrachium nipponense
TGAGGTATGGGCGTCCTTCGATTTGCAGGGCGTGCTAGTGTCCAGGGGCTGCGGTTCTATGTCTGGGCCTACTGCGGTCACCCTGGAGTGGTGACCACGACAACGATATCGACTACAGGTGACGATGTCCCTCCTCACCTGGTGTACTCGCCTCACGTGGTGACGTCTTGCCTACAGCTGCTGTGAAGTGCCGTTCGCCGTACCGGAGAGGGGGGCTGCCGCCGCCGCTCGTGGTTGCCGCGCTGGCCGCGACCACACTTCCGCTGCCTTAGAGCTCGCCCCTTGGACCTGCCGCCGATACCAGATGATGCTGGCTGCTGCTCCACTTCCTGTGTTTTCCGGTGCTGCCTGCCGTACCTGCCGATTCTGGGCTGACTGTCCATGCAGTTGCTGCGCTGGCTGTCCCTGCCGTTGCTGCGCTGGCTGTCCCTGCCGTTGCTGCGCTGGCTGTCACTACCGATGCTGTGCTGGCTGTGCCTGCTGTTCCTGAGAGCCCATACCTGCTGACGTCGTCCCTGTTCGTGGTGGTACTACCCCAGACTTTGGTCTGTCTGTACAGGTGCGTCCGAGCCCTGTGGCTTCGGCTACAGCAGCCCCGGCTCCGCCCTGGATAGCAGATCTTACGTCTGTCCTGAGGAAGCTGACGAAGAAGAGGAGGAAGGTGTCGTCGTCGTCGTCTTCATCTTCTTCATCGTCGTCGCTGCCTGCCTCTTCCCCTTCGACTTCTAAGGCTTCACAGCCGAGGAAGAAGAAGGTTGCCTCCTCCCCTCCGGAGTCTCCCTCGGGAGCTTCTCGGGACCCGTCTCACCTCGGTGGGACGGGAGGGTTCCTTCCGCTGGTCCTCCTGCTCCTTCGGGAGCGGGGCCCGTAAGACTACGGGGACCAGAGGGGTACCGGCTAACACCGGTACTTCCTCGCCTGGTGTCAGTGGTTCTGCCACTGCATCAGGGTCCGTCTCGGCCCTCTCGTTCGCGGGGAGGTACCGAGTGTACGGTCGCCTACCAGCGACCGTGCAGCCAGGAACCAGACCTCTGAGCCCGCTCAGCGTCAGGTTCACGGCACGGAGCGGAAGACTGGTGACAGCCGCTCACAAGCGACTCTCACCAGACCAGCTCTCGCTCTCCGCGGGCGACCAGCTGGCTACCCGGGGACGTGACGGTCCACGACTGGCCACGGGCTGAGGCTGGGAAGAGGTCCCCCCGTTCGCCGTGTGCCAGCCACGGCTGGAACCAGCGACGTGACGTGCCGTGAGGACAAGCACCGGTCTCACTGTGACAGTGGAGCCTGCAGGTCGCCTGACCGTCGCTCTCACAGAGAGCGATCGGATACGGCAACCAGCACCAGCTCTTCTGACACTCGAGAGTCGGGGCCGCTGTGCTCAGTCCAGCCGTTCTCCACAGCGAGACGGTTCGACCAGGCCTGCAGCTCGATTGCCACCGCGGTTGACGATCGCCTGCAGCCCTCCAAGCCTGCTGGTTCTGCCAGCGAGCGAGGAGGGAGCGTCAGGTCTGCCTCTCCCGTACCTTCAACCTCCTCGGGTTACACCGGGAGGAGCGAGGTATTGAGGAGTGATCGTGAGGGGTGCGCCCCTCATGATCCCACCACGACGCCCTACGTGCCAGGCACGGTTTCTTGGACCGGCCACCGGACGTATGCGCAAGTGGATGGAGAAGACCGAGAGGGCTGGTCGCTGTTCCCCCTTCTTTAAGGAGGAATTTGGTTCTCGGAATATGCTCTTGTCGAAGGGCTTAACGGTCCTACTCTGCAAGATGCTGTGACTTCCGAGATCCAGAGGAACTTTGCCGAGGTTATGGCGCTGATTCGTCAGCACAACGACCTCGGGAAGGATCGCCGCTCCCACCAGCAGAGCCACGTCTCGGCTCGAGTCGTTTTTGGGGCCCGAGAGGGAACCCAAATCGACGGTGGGTCTGCCGCGATCGGAGCTTGCCGACTGTGTTGAACCAGGTAGTCTCTCGTCTCCGGACAAGAAGGCTCTCTCAGTTCTGGCCGTCGAACAAGCTACTTCCACCTCCTCTACTGCGACAGAGGCGTTTTTACGTGTCTTCGGCACACCGTATTTGAATACCCCTTCTGTCCTCCTGAGAGGTTTCGACCTCGACGAGGACTGGAATGAGTCAGAGGACGGTATCCGGCTCTCTCCTGTCAGGTGTCGATCAGCCCCACCCAGACGACGTTCACAAGTGGCGGCAGACCCTTACCTACGGTATGAGTTCGTAACCCTCCTCGGGGTTTTTTAAAACGTTTTATCCTGACGATACGTTTTCCCAGGCTCTGAGAGGCCATCGCCGTAAGGCGATGGCTGCTCCTTTTTCTTCTCCAACTGCTAGTTCCGCTGGGAAGGCGAGCCAGTATCCAATTCCTCCCCCATTCCCTCTCTCCTTAACGGCTACGAGGGAAAGGGGAGGGATCCTACAGAGATTTTCTCTGTAAGATCCCCACGTTAGGGGCTGCGCTACCGGGGGAGGGGGACTTCGGGTCCTACCTGACGTAAGCCCCGGTCGTTGAGGAGGGATCCTGCCCCTTTCTCGATTTCTACGGGAATCGAGAGGACCACCAGCCGATATCGTTTGACGAATTCGGTGGGGGTTTCGCAGAGTGCTTAGAATTCTACGGAATTTCTAGCGCACTCAGAGTGTTCGAAGTTTTTTACGATCTCCAACACTTAGGCGAGACCACGGTCCAAAAGTGAGCGAGAATCCCCGATAATTGTTACACGATAATCGGGAACCTCGCTTATGCTCGAATTCCTGTAATTTCTAGCATTTGGAAGGAGACTGCTGCTGAAAGAAGAGTATCTCACAGTAGGCGATTAACCTGGAATAGAGAAGAACGGACGGGAACTTCCAGTTTGGCTTGAACTATCGTCTTCGGTATTCTGTTCACCATTGAAGCTATCCTTTGGGAAAGACTTCTCCTTCACTCTCTTGACTAGAGAACGAAGGCGGTCGATCTCCAATCCTTATTCTCATTCCTCGAGGGGAAAAGAATTTAGGATGGAGGTCGTGTTACAGAACCTACAAAATATACTACGTATTACCCTCACGACATGATTCTTTTAACAGTTGAATTGTCCGGGGGGTAGGCACAGACCGTAGTTAACTCTACGGTTTTTGACCGAGACGAATTGTATCTTAATTGAACTGCAACTCGGGGTTGCCTGCAACCTCCCAGCAGTTATCAGTTTCGATTTTAGATACTTGGTATTGTCACGACAACACCAAATCAGCTTTTGTATTTATCGAAATCCGTTTCGTTTAAATATAATTGCTCGAGCGTATTCTTTATGCTCGATGGTTCTAGCCGAACGCATTCCTTCGTGGAAGGGATTAACGGGCAACTCAGGATGACGAGTCACCGAGAGCTACTGCGTATTGAACTGCCTGATAGCAGCTCAGTATCAGCTAGGTCTCGGAGATGCACGGTCGGTTACGTCTCTCTCTCCCCTGGTTTGATTGACTACCGAACAGTATCTCTACCCAACAATCATGGACTTAGGTCTCTGATTAACGGGATTCTCGCAATAATGAAGGACCATCTACTGCGAGTCTCCCGCTGCATCGCACCGCGATAATGCGAATGATTTTTGCAGACATCTGAGGTTGTCTTCAAAATATCTCGTATTCGTAGGTGTGCAATTATTCATTGCTCGCCCCGAATTAACAGATGTGTCAGAAGACATCGCCTACTCTCTGACCTGACAGCTCTACTTCCAAATGTTCAGCCCATGAGAAGCAGTTCTTCAGGCAGTATTTCCCTGTGTCTTCATTACTGAAAAGCGCTCCGCTTTTATTGCAACTACGATCCTCACCGGACAGCAATGAATAGCGGTTAGCGTTCTCAGTCTTTGTAGCACAGGTTCAGAATCTTGAGAATCCTTCTCTCGGTTCAGCTGTGAAGACGTAGGTTGCATTTTCTGTACACCTTCGTCTTCAACGACACATAGTGTTGTTTCTCCTTAGCTGAGAATCAACTATACTATGAGATATCTTGCCATCAGGGACCTCGGTCTCTAGAAGGCAATTGACTTTCGCCTGTTGGGCACATGCCTTAAGAGAATCATCACCTCGCCTTCTGGCATCGGTGACGAACAAATTATTTGTTTAGTCTCTTGGCATAACCCTTTTAAGGCGAAGGTCACGTGACTTGCTCGGGTGCTTGGACAACTTGCCTCCTACCGAACGCAGTCAGTCGGCAGCTGTCAGAGCGCCCAAGTCAGTTACGAACTTTGCTGTGGACTTAGTTCGGTTGTTCCATAACCGTCTTTTCTTCATCCTAACGGCTTGTCACAGTACCCATACCATCGACACCCACCATTGAGTGTCGGTGTCCTATCCACTACCGAGAAGAAGAACTTCACTGCATGGGGATAGGAGAATGAGACACTTCGTTGCAGACGGATAGACCAGTATGGGTACAGGACATCACGAAGTCGAGAAGAGGGATAGGTCATACGACCATTCCCTTCTTTTCCTCTGAGGTAATTGCATGACTTTTCCTGCGAAGTCAAGCATCCAGGGGATGGGGATTCGTGACGCTCGATTTCGTACCGACTTCGTAGCGGACTCAGAACCCTTCGGTTCCTGACGATCGGTTAGAGTCCTTCACAATCCCCTCCCTAATGGACTTCACCGCCTTCGATGCGAAGGAAATGCTGCTTTGTCCTGTGAAAGCGCGACCACCCGCGCTTTCTGAAGAAACTCGACATCCCAGGCTGAGTGTTGAAGACTCTTCGTCAGCACCAAGATGACCTAGAAGTACACTCCCTCGTTACACAAGAACTTCTCCGTGGCGCAGGTACTGAAGGCAGGGTCTGGTACAACCAGACCACTGGCACTCCTTCTACCTTTTTGGATATTGCCCCCACAGGTCCTTGGGATCGTTTTTCCTTGGGACCCGTGTGGCTGCTCAACTCGTTGTGTAGCTAACCCAGACCCTAGCAGGCTGAACAGCATCGATCCTTTGGTGTGACTGTAAGAATAGATAAGTGAATGAGAGAGTGACTGGCTTCTCTTCCTATCTTTTTCTCCCCTTCCTACCTGGGTAGAGGGATACGGTCATCACCTTGCTGGATAAGGACGAGATGCAGGTGAGCTACTCGACAGAGCCCCATCCTATCCCTTTCACTAGGGATGGGAGCGAATATCCACCACTTCCTCCTACAAGGGGGGGGGAAGTGGATGCCAACAAGAGACAAACCATAACTTTATGTTGCCTCTTGCAAATAGGAACTTGTTCTTGTTTGCTGGTACGAAGAGATACGCTTGCCTCTCTCTTAGTACTTGGTCCAGAGGTCTGACCATTGATCCCTGCGGTGCACACGCCCCGATCAATCGGACAGAGGCTTTGTATCCCTCCTCGCTCTTACGACCAGGGAGGCATTCCAAGGTTGGGCGAACACCAGTCTGTTCACAAAAGACTCAGATTCCTCCCACCAAGAAGTGAGTCTTCCTATTGTAAAAGGACCGAAGGTTTGTATGCCGTGTCGGAACAAATGACAATTTGTCCAAAATTGCATTTTTCCTAACTATACAAACCTGAGGTCCTTTTACACATAGTCCCACCTCATGCCACCCCTCACTCTGCAGTTTTTGCTTGGGCCAAAAGCAAAAGTGATTTGTTTACCTCCCAGTCGCGCGCGCGCGCCTGTCGGACAAGCAGTTAACTACCGAACCCCTTGTTCGAAAGCTTACGACCTATCCAGCTGCCGCTAGTACCTTCCTATTGTAAAAGGACCTCAGGTTTGTATAGTTAGGAAAAATGCAATTTTGGACAAATTGTCATTTTTATACATTCAACTTCCCTGCCAGATATATACTTAGCTATAGACTCCGTCGTCTCCGACAGAATTTCAAATTTCGCGGCACACGCTACAGGTAGGTCAGGTGATCTACCGCCCTGCCCTGGGTGGCAGGACTAGGAACCATCCCCGTTTTCTAATCAGAATTCTTCTGTCGCCCGGACCATCAACATTGTTGTTGGTTCTCTCGATTGGTTTTTCTTTTTTCACCGGCAATTGATCTTCTTGACCGACTTTTGGTGACGTATCTGGATTGTTGGATTGGCATACGCTTTTGTGGACTGTTTTGTGGACTTGATTTTGGATTTTTCTTTAAATATGTCTGACTCTGGTATGGTTGTGAGACGTTGTGTGAATGTAGGCTGTAAGGTGAGGTTGCCGAAAGCTTCGGTAGACCCTCACACGGTATGCAAGAGGTGCAGGGAGTATGAATGTTCTTTTGCAATACTTGTAAAGAATGTGAGAACTTGAGTGAGAACGAATGGAAGAATCTAACTAATTATTTAAAAAAGTTAGAAAGAGAAAGAGTGAGGAAGGCTTCTCATAGAAGTTTAAGTAGTTCTAGATCTGAACTAATTCCAAGCTTGGGATCTTCCCCAAGGGTAAGTATTGCTACTTCTCCTTCCATTGCAACCCCTTCTCCTATTGCAGAACCTGTAGATCCAGCGAAAGAACTTGCAGATCTAAAAGCAGCCTTCAAAGTGATGGAAAACAAAATGGCTGCCATACAAGGTAAGGCTAGTGAATTTGTCAGTGGACAGTGATATGAGTGTCCCCAGTGTAGTGGAGGGGGCATACTGGTCGGCTCAGCAACGCTTCCTAGGTCTAGACCTCTTCCAAGCTCACATGCCCAGAGGAGAAGGAATGTCGAAAGCCGAAAGGAGGTTGTGGAGAATCCCCACCGATCAGGTGTCCCTTCGGCGGTTTCTGTGACACCCCAGACTGCCAAGGACCGCTATTGTGTAAAAGCGTCCTAAGTAAGTGTTTCTCGTCGTCGGGATCTTCATCACCGAGACGTGATTGGAGAGATTCCGATCGATCTCGGCCTCTCAAGAGGAGTTGGAGGGCGCCGACTATTGACTCGAGCCCTGAAAACTTCCCTGAGGAGTCTCCATCGGGAGTTAAGAAGGCAAGAAGAGCCATTTCTTTCACCAGAGTGAGAAGGAGGCAGGAGGTGGAGGCTATGGACTCCTCCCCTCCTCCTTCCCCTCCTCCCGAAGAGGATAAAGAGGAGGCTACTAAGAGGTTCATGATGGCGATGCAGGAACAGATTTCGTCGTTTGTAGGAGTCCCCTGTCAAAGGAGCCTCTAGAAGGAAAGACACTTCCCTTCCTATTAAAAGATCCTCCAGACGTATGGAGGTATCTACCTCCAGGATCGATACTCCTACCCGAGGTGAGGTTTCCGGTACGAACCTGGATGAAACAATCAGACGTCTGGCACCGGCCAGGAGTGAGGAGTCACCCAGGAGGCAGGAGCCAAGAGCCAGGAGTCAACCAGGAGGCAGGAGCCCAGAGCCAAGAGTGTGGAGGCATCCAGGCAAGAGGCAAGCCAGGAGCCAGGAGCCAAGAGAAGAGGCCAGGAGGCAAGGAGCCAGGAGGCAGGAGCCAGGAGGCCAGGAGGCAAGGAGTCAGGAGCAGGAGGCCAGGAGTCCAGGAGGGCAGGAGCCAGGAGTCCGGAGTCAGGAGGCAGGAGTCGGAGTCAGGGTTGGCAGGAGGTCAGGAGTCAGGAGCATGGAGGCGGAGTCAGGAGGCAAGAGTCAAGAGCCAGGAGTCAAGAGTCGGGGTGGGGACTCGTTCCTGGAGGTTATGACTCTTCGCCAAATAGGAGCTCCTCTCCTTCAGAACATAGGAGGTCTTGGAAGGACTCTCCCTCAAAACGTGAACTTTCTCCTTCGTCTGATCGAGGGTTAGACGAGTTGTCTGACGACGAACCTCCTGCTAATGAGGGACTTTCTAGTTACAAAGTCTTGGCCTCATTACTACTACAGAGTTTGGTTTTGATTCTCTTAGTCCTGCTGGCTCCTCCTTCTCCTCGTTCGCTCTTTTCGAGCTCAGCTACGGCTAAATCGTCGGCCTTCTTGAAAATGAAGCCTGCGATATCAATGAAGAAGGCGCTCCATTCTTTAGATTCTTGGATGGACAAGAAGAAGGAGTTAGGAAAGACGGTATTCTGCATGCCTCCTTCCAGATTGCACGGGAAGAGAGGTATTTGGTATGGGACAGGAGAGACTATGGGTCTTTCTCTACCTGCCTCTGCAGATGCCGACTTTGCCAATTTAGTGGAGGCCCTCTAGACGTCAAGTGCCTTAGGATCAGGTCTCGTATCAAAAAGTCGACGTGGAGCACTTCAGAGTTGAACCACTTTCTAAAGGGACTTTTTGTCACTTTAGAGGTGTTCAACTTTCTGGATTGGTCACTCGGAGTTCTGGCCAACAAATCTAAGGATCCGGAGTTTCTGAAGAACCCAGAAATTCTGCCATAGCGTCCTTGGTCCCTGGCATGGACAAAGGGCAGTTACATGGACGGTTTCGGGAGAAGTGCCTTCACTTTTTGGTGCTGGTCTCCTGAAAAAGAGATCAGTGTATGGTTCCCTTTTTATCGAAAGGGGTTTCTCCGAGCCAGAGGACTGCCTTACTGTTCGCTCCCTCTATCAGATCATCTGTTTCCTTCTCAGTTAGTCAAGGATATATCTCGCTCACTAACTGAGAAGGCGACACAAGACCTACTTACGCAAACGTCCAAGAAAGGACGACCGGTAGTGGCGACGGTTAAAAGAAGGAATCTCGTCCTACTCAGCAGCCCTTCGTGGAGGTGCAGCGGCTCGTCCCCCTGCCAGAAAGAAGAGCTCTGAAAAGAGAGGAAGGTCTTCATTTAGGCCCTTCAAGAAATCGAAGTGACTTGTTGCTCCTCCAAAGCACCAGTGGGCGCCAGACTGTAACTTTGCAGGAGTATGGGCACGAAGGGGAGCCGACCTTTGGTCAGTGTCGGTCCTGAAGAAGGGATATGTAATCCAATTCGACGACAGCCCGCCCAACATCTACGCCCTCGGGGAACTGTCAGCGAGGTTACAAGAAGACCCGTTTCAATGCGAAAGACTCTCCTTCAAATGGTGGAGCAAAAAATGTGGGAAAAAGAGGCCATCGAACTTGTGCAGGATCCACACTCCCCGGGATTTTACAATCGCCTTTTTCTAGTACCAAAGGCATCGGGGGGGTGGAGGCCAGTTCTGGACGTAAGCGCTCTGAATCGCTTCGTACAGAAAAAGAAGTTTCGTATGGAAACGTCCGCCTCTGTAATGTCGGCGCTTCGCCCAGGAGATTGGATGGTCTCTCTGGACCTGCAAGACGCCTATTTCCACGTTCCCATTCACCATTTGTCAAAGAAATATCTTCGCTTTGTGATAGGAGACAAGATCTTTCAGTTCAGGGCTCTGTGCTTCGGACTGTCTACAGCCCCACAAGTATTCACCAACCTGATGGCGAATGTAGCAAGATGGCTTCACCTAGAGGGGATAAACATCTCCCTCTACTTGGACGACTGGCTGATCAGGGCCAAGTCGAAGAGTCAGTGCTTGGAGGACTTAGAAGTAACAAGGAACATGATAGATTCGCTAGGGTTGCTCGTCAACCTCGAGAAGTCACAACTGATCCTCAGCCAGAAACTTGGTCTCTCTGGGGATTCAGATGGATTCTCGGGGTTTTCGGGTATATCCTTCGCGAGAAAGAATCGCTCGAGGTTTGTCGAGAATCTCGAGCTTCTTAGAAAGAAAAGAACAGCTCAGCGGGGATTACCTGAGCCTTCTAGGGACCCTGTCCTCATTGGAAAAGTTCTTCTCGCTAGGGAGACTTCACCTCCGCCCTCTCAGTTTTTCCTCAAAGAGGTGTGGAGTTGGAAGACGGGTCAACTCTCGGACGTCTTCCAACTTCCACAAGAAGTAAAAGATCATATGAAGTGGTGGATCCCTCAGCTTCAAAAGAACGAAGGCGTATCGCTTGCCCTGCAGAACCCAGACCAAGTGTTGTTTACCGACGCTTCGGAGTCAGGATGGGGAGCGACGCTGGGAGCAAGGGAGGTGTCAGGCACCTGGACAAAGGAACAGGTGTCCTGGCACATCAATTGCAAGGAACTTGTGGCCATACACCTAGCCTTAAGTTCTTCGAACAGATAGTCAGAGACGGGGTGATACAGATAAACTCAGACAACACCACGGCTCTGGCTTACATACGCAAGCAAGGAGGCACGCACTCTTTCTCCCTCTATCAGTTGACAAGACACCTGTTAACCTGGACGGAAGAAAGAGGCATAACTCTCCTCACAAGGTTTTGTTCAAGGGATCAAGAATGTGAGAGCGGACAGACTGAGCAGGAGAAACCAGGTCCTTCCCACAGAATGGACTCTTCACGAAGAAGTGTGTCGAAGTCTTTGGTCCCTGTGGGGGAGACCTCACATAGACCTGTTTGCGACGTTCCTCTCCAAAAGAATAGAGACCTTTTGCTCTCTAGTAGAAGATCCGAGAGCCTTCGCAATAGACGCGTTTCTCATGGATTGGTCGGGTGTGGACGCTTACCGCCTTTCCCCCCGTTCAAATCCTGGGGGAAGTGCTCAGGAAGTTCGTAGCTTCGAAGAGCACGAAGTTGATACTCATAGCCCCATTTTGGCCAGCCCAGGAATGGTTCACGGAGGTACTGGAGTGGATAGTGGACTTCCCCAGATCGCTTCCAACAGACACGATCTACTCAGACAACCCACTTCGAGAGGTTTCATCACAACCTCCCAGGTCTCGCTCTGACTGCCTTTCGACTATCGAAAGACTTGTCAGAGCGAGAGGCTTTTCTCGCAAGGCTGCGGGCTCTATCGCTAGAGCCCGCAGAGCTTCGACGAGAAGAGATACCAGTCGAAGTGGGAAGTCTTTAGGAGGTGGTGTAAGGGTCAGAAGCTGTCCTCCTCCAGTACCTCTATAGTGAATATTGCCGATTTCCTCCTCTTTCTGAGAGAGGAATCACACCGTATCTGTCTTCGACAATAAAAGGATACCGAAGCATGCTGTCTTCAGTATTCAGGAATCGAGGCCTGGACATTGCTAACGACAAAGATCTACACGATCTAATTAGATCTTTTGAGACTTCGAAAGCAGCTACTCCTAGAACACCTAGTTGGAATCTAGACGTGGGTCCTGAAATTCCTCTCATCGGATAAATTCGAACCTTTACATCTCGCGTCCTTCCGCGACGTCCACTAGAATGCTTGTTCCTGGTGGCTCTCGCTACAGCCAAGAGGACGAGCGAATTACACGCTCTGGATTCCACGGTGGGTTCAAAGGAGATGCTGCCATCTCTGTTCTTTCCAGACAATGTTTCTGGCAAAGAACAAAAACCCATCAAAGCCTTGGCCCAGAAGTTTTGAGGTAAAAGGCCTATCTAACCTGGTAGGCAGAGAGATAGAGAGATCTCTCTGTCCAGTGAGAGCTCTTAAATACTATTTAGAGAGGAAGAGGCAGATGGGAGCTTGTCAACAAGGTCTTTGGTGTGCAGTGAAGAACCCCAAACGACTCATGTCCAAGAACGCCTTGGCTTTCTTTGTGAGAAGCGTTATTACGGACGCTCACAAGAACTGCTCGGAGGAATCCTTCGGTCTTCTAAAGGTCAAGACGCATGAAGTAAGAGCAGTAGCAACGTCTTTGGCGTTCCAAAAGAATATGTCTCTGAAGAATATCATTGAGACTACATATTGGAGGTGCAATTCAGTGTTTGCATCTCATTATCTGAAGGACGGAGAGTGACCTATGAGAAGTGCTTCTCGCTAGGTCCTTTTGTATCAGCAGATACAGTACTGGGTCTTGGAGCAAAGACTGATCCTTAATTTTGTGTTTTTATCGTACATAAAACCTCTTGTCAGATATGTGCTTGGTTTTCTAGTAGCAAGCTCACTACTGTCGCACGGGAGCAGAGTGTCATTGCTGTAGGGATCAAGGGTATGTATGACTAGTAGGGGAGTACAAAATTTTTTTTTTGTATATTTTGTAATGAAAGTGTAATTATGTTTCGAGTTTTTTGGTTGTTTGTGAGGAGTTCGGGGATAACTCCTTACAATCTTAGAACTAACATGGATGTTAGGATCAGGTGATCGGGATCGGTTTTGTGCTCCTTGAACAAGGTGTATTGTCATGTTAGTGGAATAGCACCCAATGACAAAGGCCTTTAGGCTCTGCCGAGTAAGTGGATAAGACCCCATTGGCAGACCCACAAGAACTCTTAGCCATAGATCATTATCTCGCTGAGGCTCTTGAGGCTAAGCAGACTCCAAGGCAGTAGCCGCGAAGTCTTCAGCCTAATAAGGTAGGAACCAAGGTTTATAAATACCTACAACATATGTTGTTTACCTGTCTATTTCAGTAGTTAGCTGTCTCTTACCCACCACCAATGGGTGCTAATCAGCTAAGTATATATCTGGCAGGGAAGTTGAATGTATAAAAATGATATTGTCATGTTACAATAAAGTTTTATACATACTTACCTGACAGATATATACGATTAATAGCCCACCCAGCCTCCCCGCAGGAGACAGGTGGAAGAGAAGAATTCTGATTAGAAAACGGGGATGGTTCCTAGTCCTGCCACCCAGGGCAGGGCGGTAGATCACCTGACCTACCTGTAGCGTGTGCCGCGAAATTTGAAATTCTGTCGGAGACGACGGAGTCTATAGCTAAGTATATATCTGTCAGGTAAGTATGTATAAAACTTTATTGTAACATGACAATATCATTTTTCCTTACGTCCGCGCAGTAACTCTTCCGAAAAAAATCAGAAATTTTTTCGTGTGATTGTTGTAATGTTTACACCATTTTAAATTAGCCGTTACATAAAGTTTTATATATGATGTGTGCAATTTTATGTAGAATACAACAAAATATGATTGAAGGTTGTAGCTTTTCTCATTTTTTAAATATTTGCATATAAATCATGATAAATAGAAAAAAAACCACGTTCGGTCAACTTTGACTCTACCAAAATAGTCGAAAAACGCAATTGTAAGCTAAAACTCTTACAGTCTAGTAATATTCAGTCATTTATCTTCATTTTGAAACAAATTGGAAGTCTCTAGCACAATATTTAGATTTATGGTGAATTTTTAAAAAAAACTTTCCTCCACGTGCAGATTCTCCGCCGCAAATCTCTGAAATGCGTACGTCGCATTATCGATATATTTGCTCCATTTCATATTAGGCTTTTCATAGAGTTTTATGTATGAAAATGTGCGCAATTTCATGTTGAATACAACAAAAAATAATTGAAGGCTGTAGCTTTTCTTATTTTTGAAATATTTGCATATAAAATATATATATAAAAAAAATTTGACATTAGGTCAACTTTAACTCTTCCGAAATGGTCGAAAACTGCAATTGTGAGGTAAAACTCTTACAGTATAGTTATATTCAATCATTTATCTTCATTTTGAAACAAATTGGAAGTCTCTAGAACAATATTTAGATTTATGGTGAATTTTTTACAAAAAAATTTTATGTCTGCGCGTTATGAATTAATGTATCATTTTGTGATAATATTTTCTCTGTGTTGCTTTGATCCTTTTACAATGTGTTATATACCAAAATGATCACAATTTAGTGTACTATACAACGAAAAATTTTTTAACTCGTTAGCTTTAACCATTTTGCTCACAGCGCGATTTGAATACAATTATATATGAAATTTTGTTTTAGCACTATCATATATATTGCATTATTTATATATGATAATGGTATTTTTTTCATTTCTGATGGTTGCATACTAAACTTCAGGCAATGACAAAAAAAAAATAGCCAAAAATTAACTCTTAATCTTGAAAACTAAACGCGCTGTGATTTTTTGAAAAAAATATTTTTCCGCTTCGGCGCTCGCTCTGAGACTGCCTTGGTCATACGGGAGACGATTTTTATTATACCCCTTCGGCGTAAGAGGGTTAAGAATAAAAGTTTGAACTGCCACACCCTGTAGGATTCATTTCTGTATGTCACCAACATCTCATAGAGGAATGAACCTTGAGATGAAATGGTTAAATCAATTTTAAAGCTCAGATTCTAACTTGTCTTTTGTAATTGGAAAATATAATGATAACCATCTTCTGTTGGTAGATAGGCTATCGAGCCTGGATATGCAGACAGCATGGTAGATTCTATTTATTTTAACTTGTCTGGAAAGGGAGCTGACACACCTGAAGGAAGCTGTTGTGATGGATATTCACCATAAAATAAATTTTCTTTTTTAAAGGAATTTGTTTCTTGTAGTAAGTCTGAACAGTATATTGATGGACTTCAGTACCTCTCCTTACCATCAAAGGCAGTACCAAGGGGGATGTTGGCTAGATGAGAGCTGTTCTTCTTTTGGTGTGTATCTTAGGAGCTGGTGGTGGGTTTTGTTGTTTATGCTATTCAGCAGATATCCACATTATACAATTCTTGTACTCTTACCTGTGGAAGAGGAAAGATGTCCTTTTACTTTAGGTATATATGACATCCCAGTTTCATCATTTTAGTCTGAAGATGTTTTCAGATAGGTTTCTTACCTAATACTTTATTTTCTCTCTCTGCAGATGATAAAACTCCTGACAGTAAAGTCTCTGCCAGTGTTCCAAATTCCTTGCAAAAGACTTATGACCTTCAGGATCGAGTCACTGTATGGTCTGACTATTTACGACCTCACCTTCACCCTAGTACACTGTTTCTCTTGGATGACAACAGTGTACTTAATGGAACTCTGAGCACTGAAGGGAGTTGGGGATTTCACTCTGGCATTTCTTTCTGGCAACGAGAAGACATAGAAGATGGAATCACTGATCGTATTAGAATATTTGCAGAATCCTGTGGTTCACTGCAGGTAAGATTCAGTGGGTGTTCAAAATACTAGTAATAAGTTAGAGCCCTCTCTCAGTCTACTGTAACATTAAGCAGTTTTGAGACCAGTGCACACTCAGAATTCATCACCCAGCAGTGGTAATATACTAATTCAAATACTACTGATCATTATTATCTAGTGGCCTGTTGCATACGTAATTGAAGGCTTCACAAATTATGATGATTTTATTATAACCCAAGTATTACTGTAAGTTGATAATCTTTGGTTTACATAGTTCAGTGAGATAAGAGGGTTATACGTACTTTTATGTATGGAAAAAGTACGTATTTTGAAATTTAATGTTTTCTGTAGTTTGGAATTACTAGGTTAAGTATGAAAGGTAAAATTAATTTTTTTCAGGGATTTCAAGTCATATGTGATGTTCATGATGGAATGGGAGGTATCAGTAATGGAATACTGGCTCATTTGGAAGATGAATATAGATCAAAAGACTGTTTGACCTTTGCAGTAATGCCACCTTGTCTGTCACCGGAGACGCCACAGTTAAAATTACTTATGCAAAGCAATATCATACAGGTAAGTTATCATTTGTTATTGTATTTTGCATGTCACTGAGCAATTCCCTAAGAGAATAAGGGCATCACATTCTCACCCATTTGAATATTTGACTTTTTTATGCGTTAATGTAATGTGCTGTAAAGTATAAGAATAATTTGTTCAGATACGTAATACAAACCATCGGTCCTTTAACAATAGGAATGTAACTTGTGGCAGCTGGAACCGGTCGTAAGCTTCGAACAAGGGAGTTCGGTAGTTAACTGCTTGTCCGACAGTCAGCGCACCACGCGGCTGGGAGGTGAAGATTCACTTTGCTTTCGGGCGCGCTGGGTGACAGACGTGTTCTCCACTTCTCTCTACCCTCCTTTTGTCGTATGCTTTGTTTCTTCAATTTTGGCTTGCTATTATTGTGTGATTGTGTAAAATACTGTAAGTACTTGTGCTTT
The DNA here is from genome assembly GCF_015104395.2 of Macrobrachium nipponense. NCBI lineage: Eukaryota > Metazoa > Arthropoda > Malacostraca > Decapoda > Palaemonidae > Macrobrachium > Macrobrachium nipponense. The sequence goes on from NC_087206.1 coordinate 78,691,786, forward strand.
TGTATTTTATTACCATTATCATGGATCGTGATCTGGAGAGTTCCCCCCCCCCCCCCCCCCCCCCCATCAGCCACAGGATTTGCCCTGGTGTGGAGGGCCGTAAGTGTGGGGCCTTCTGCTCCTTCTTGGGGGTTGATTCTCATGAATTTAGTGCTCGTGTCGGGGGCACGAATGCTCTTGCGCCGAGCCCTGTGATATGTGTGTTTTGTGGTCGGAGGAGCAGTGGGCTCGCTTTGAGAGGAGGAGGAAGCTACGTAAGCCTGCCAGGGAGTCATCGGAAAGTTCTCCGGCTACTCCCTCATCACGGACAAGTCGTCTTCTTTCCTCCCTCCATCTCAGCTCCTGCGTATGGCTCCTTCCCCTTCGGGGGGGGGTTTCCTCGCTCCTTCCCTTCGCCCAATCCGTCGAGCGTGGAGGAGGGGGCGAGGTACCCCGACATCCAATTGTACTCGGGGTCTTCCGTTCGCTCGGAGTGGAACTTGTTCCCCCCCTCGGGCGAGGGGGAACCACTCCTACTAACCCGACTTTTGCCTCCTCAGGTGCGACTGCCACGGGTGACAACCTCAGCCAGGTGTGGTGCTCGCTGGGTCTCCAGGGGACACTGAGTGTTTGGGGGGCTGTTGCATCACCTGGCGAGTGGCTATGCTCCGGATATGCATGGTCCGGTAACCACCACCACCACCACCATATTGACCCCTGGGTATGCCGCCCCTCCTCACCTGGTTTATACGCAGCATATTAAGATGGTGACCCCTTCAGCTGCAGTGCAGGCACCGTTTCCTAGCGTCCAAGGAGGGTCGTAACACCACCGCCCGGGTTCGCCACTCTCGCCTTAGCCCCCAACTTCCGGTGCCCCAAGAGCTCGCCCCTGGACCTGCCACCAGTACCCAGGAGGTCACTGGCCGCTGCCCCGCCTCCTGATGTACCTGCCGTATCTGGACCAGCCCCTGCCGACGTCATTCCTGCCTGTGGTGTTGCTGCTCCAGTCGCAGGTCCTTCCGGACAGGTGCAGCCGGGCCGTGTTGCTTCGGCAATTGCCCCGGCTCCGTCCTGGATGGAGGACCTGACGACTGTCCTGAGGAAACTGACGAAGAAGAAGAGGAAGAGGAGGAAGATGTTGTCGTCGTCTTCATCGTCGTCTGTTGCCGCCTCTTCCCCTTCGGCTTCCAAGGTTTCACGGCCGAGGAAGAAGAAGGCTGTCTCCTCCTCCCCTAAGAAGTCCTTCGGGAACTTCTAAGGGCTCGTCTCACTCCGGTGGGACGGGGGGTCTTCCGCTGGTCCTCCCGCTCCCTCGGAAGCGGGGCCCGTCTCTCCTTCCGCAAGGAAGAAGAAGACGGGGACCAGAGGGGTACCGGATAACTCCGGTACCTCCTCACCTGGTGCCAGCCAAAGTCCAGGCTTCCGAGTTCGCTCAGCGCCAGGACCGAGGCATGGAGCGGAAGACAGGTGAGAGTCGCTCAGGTGACTCCCGCCAGGCCAGTGATTGCTCTTGTAGCGATACGTGGGTTCCCAGGGTTGACGTGACGGTCCCAGACCGGCTGCGGGTTGAGACAAGGAAGAGGTCCCCTCGGTCGCCGAACCGGCCCAGTGGCTCGACGCGCCGTGAGGACAGGCCCCACTCCCACCGCGACAGTAGACTCTGCTGGTTCCCTGACCGCTGCTCCCACCGGGACCGGGCAGGTAGGGGGACCAGCAGCAGCTCCTCTGACACTCGGGACCGGAGTCGTTGTTCTCGGTCCAGCTGCTCTCCTCCGGAGAGCCGCGCGACCAGGCCTGCAGCTCGATCGCCACTGCGGGTTGGCGATCACCTGCAGCCCCCCAAGCACACCGGTTCTGCCGGTGGGCGAGGGGGGAGCGTCAGGTCTTCCTCTCCAATCCCTTCAACTTCCTCGGGGTACACCGGGAAGAGTGAGGTGAACCGGAGTGATCATGGGGAGCGCGCTCCTCACAGTCCCACCACGATGCCCTACGAGTCTGGCACGGTCTTAGAACCGACCAGGTCGTATGCACAAGTGGCCAGAGGGGTCTGTTGCGGTTCCTCCTTCTGAAGGAGGAGGGTCTCGGGAGGCGCTCTTGCTGGAGGGACTTGATGGTCCGACTCCACAGGACACAGTCACTCCCGAGATCCAGAGGTCGTTTGCAGAGGTTGCCTGATTCGTCAGCACAACTACCTTGGGGAAGGATCGCCGCTCCCACCTTCTGAGCCTACGTCCAGGCTCGAGTCGTTTTGGGGTCCTAAGAAGAACCCAGGACGACTGTGGATCTGCCGTGATCTGCTCTGGCTGACACGGTGCTGTGCCAGGTGGACGCTCTCGTCTCCGGACAGGAGGGTTCACTACAGTCTGGCAGGTCATCCAAGCTACTTCCCCCGCCTCTACTGTGAAAGAGGAGATTCTACGTGCCATCGGAGGACCCTTTGCCGCCCAAACAGGTTAACCCGGAGCTAGCTAGGCTAACTCCGGGGGTTTCTCTGCAGCAGCTCCTGTCAGTGTCAGAGAACCTATGGTTCTCGCAGCAAGAGGCACTCGCCTTGGAATCGACCGCCATGGCAGCATTCCAAGCAGTCTCCTGGCTAGCCTGTGGTCCCTCACAGTGTCTAAGGACACGGCCACCTCAGGAAACATCACTCCTGAAGGTGACCGGCTTTCAGGAGACTGTGCCAGTCTGGTGGTAGAGCCATCTCCTACCTAGCCCACCAGACGGCAAACCTGTGGGCCAACCTGGTTCTTCGGCATAGGGACGCAGTCCTCACCCGAGTGACCAGGGCGGCTGGGCGTGAGGCGGCTCTGGGTCTTAGCAACGGACTGGTTTAGAGTTCCTCCTCTCTCTTCCCAGGAGAGATGGTGGATGCTGTGGTGGAACAACGGCACACTTACGACAGTGACCGTTTAGTCCACCAGGCAGTCTCGAAGGCATCTGGGCAGCCTCGAGCCACTGCGGCCAAACCCAAGAGTTTGGTTAACGTTTCCTCTGCGGCCAAGACAATCGCATCGTCGAAGCCAAGAGGAAAGACTCTGCCTTCGACTTCTTCAAGGAGCGACCGTCACCAGCCCTCCTCCCAGCCCTCCTTCTCGCGAGGGGGAGCTGGGAAGAAGAAGTCGAAGAGAGGTGGGAAACGCTAGGAACGGCGTTCCCCCTCACCTGCTGCCGGAAGTGGGGGGGTGCCTGGCGGGCCATTGGGCAACATGGCAGTGCTATGGAGCGGAGACCTGGATAGTAGACGTCCTTCGGGAGGGGTATCTACTACCCTTCGAGTCTCGGCCACCCCTCACCTCCAACCTGGTCCACCTTCAGACTTACGTTTCCGGATCATCCAAGGACGTAGCACTTCGGCAGGAAGTCCAAGCCATGCTGAGCAAAGGAGCTGTGGAGATCGTCAAGGATCGGTCACCGGGCTTCTACAGCCGTCTTTTCCTGGTGGAGAAGTCTTCGGGGGCCTGGTGCCCGGTGATGGATCTCTCTCCCCTGAACCAATTTGTTCGCCAGTCTCGGTTCACGATGGAGACGGCACACTCCGTGCTCAACTCTATTAGGGAGAACGACTTCGTTCTTTCAGTGGACTTGAAGGACGCGTATTTCCAGATAGCCGTTCATCAATCCTAGAGGAAGTACCTCCGCTTCATCCTTGACGGGACAGTGTACCAATTCAGGGCACTTTGCTTTGGTCTCTCAACCGCCCCACAGGTGTTCACGCGAGTGTTAACTCTGGTGTCTGCTTGGGCCCACTCGTCAGGGATACGTCTTTTGAGGACTGGTTAGTCCTGGCAAGCTCCCGCTCGCAGTTGCTACAGGACAGGGATCGGCTCCTTGAGTTCTGCCGCAATCTGGGGATCGTGGTAAACTTCAAGAAGTCAGATCTCGAGCCCAAGCAGAAGATGAAGTACCTGGGTATGCTGATCAATACGGTAGCAGGGCGAGTCTTCCCTGCAGACTCGTGGATCAGCAGATTCAGGGAGGCAGCCAACCAGTTCCTGTCTCGGCAGGAACAGCCAGCTCAGCATTGGCAAGTCGTGATCGGCCACCTGTCGTCACTCGAGAAGTTAGTCCCTCACAGGCGTTTTCACCTGCGGTCTCTCCAGTGGAGTCTAAAGGAGAGTTGGTCACAGGCAAGAGACCCACTGTATTTCCCCGTGTCCCTCACGGAGGAGGTGAGGCAGGACCTAGCCTGGTGGCTTGACGACAGGAACCTCGCAAGAGGAGTGCCTCTCCGCATTCCCCCCCGGGAGATGTTGCTGTTTTCAGACGCGTCAACCGAGGGATGGGGCGCACACCTGGAGGAGTTGCTGGCTGCAGGCGTGTGGGATCATCACGACAAGCACCTTCACATCAATGTACTGGAGCTCAAGGCAGCATTTCTCACTCTCCAAGAGTACCAGGACCGTCTAATGGGACACTTTGTGGTGTTGATGTGCGACAACACCACAGTAGTGGCATACGTCAACAAACAGGGGGCCTAGTGTCCCTCCCGTTGCACCAGTTGACTAGCTCACTCAATAGAGCTGTCAGCTCGCTACATTCTAGGCAAGAGGACTGTAGTAGCAGACAAGCTCGGCCGTCGGGATCAAGTGATAGGGACCAAATTGTCCCTACACCAGGATGTGGCGGAAAGGCTCTTCAACCTATGGGGGCGTCCAGTCGTGGATCTGTTTGCTACCCGGCACAATAGAAAACTTCAGGTTTTTTACTCGGCTGTGTTGGACCCATGAGCAGCTGCAGAGGACGCTCTTCAACACCAGTGGGACAACCTCTTCGTTTACGCCTTTCCCCTGTTCTGTCTGATTCGCAAGGTGATCAACCGAATGCTGACCACCCCGAATCTCAAGGTGATCCTGGTGGCTCCCAAATGGCCGGGTATCCGGACCTGCTGGCTCTTCTCGCAGAAGTACCGAGAGAGATTCCCCCATGGTGTCGTAGATGGGGTGTATCTCTTCTCAGAGCCACTCTTCAGCAGGTAGCGGATTTCCTTGTGTTTCTTCGCCGAGAGAAGCTCCTCTCCGTCCCCACAGTGAAAGGATACAGAGCCGCCCTGGCCCTAGTCCTGAAACTGAGGGGAGTCTAACTCGTTCGAGATCTCCCTGCTAATGAGGAGCTTCGAGAGGTCTTGCCCACCCAGGGAACTCAGGCCCCCGGGGTGGGACGTGACTCTCATCCTTAGGAGTTTGACTCGAAGTCCCTTCGAGCCACTCCGAGAGTCGTCAGACAGGGCTCTGATCCTCAAGACCCTCTTGTTGCTGACCCTGGCATCGGAAAAGAGAGTAGGGGAACTGCATGGCCTTTCCTTTGACGTCAAGCATTCCAGGGGATGGAGATTTGTGAAGCTCGATTTCGTACCGAACTTCGTAGCGAAGACTTAGAATCCTTTGGTCCCTGCCGACCGGTTCGAGTCTTTCACAATCCCCTCCCTAATAGACTTCATCGACAACGATGCGGATGAGATGCTGCTTTGTCCTGTGAGGGCACCACTACGCTATCTGAAGAGAACTCGACGCCTCTTTGTTACCACCAGGGTGACCAAGAAAGAAGTATACAAGAACACTTTCTTTCTGGCTGCGTGAGGTGATCAGGAGGGCGTACGAAGCTGATGGTAGCGACGACATCCGTACCCTTCGTCCGAGAGCCCACGAAGTCAGAGGTATTGGTCCTTCCCTTGCGTTCCGCAAGAACTTCTCCGTGGCGCAGGTACTGAAGGCAGGGGTCTGGTCCAACCAGACCACCTTCACCTCCTTCTACCTTCGGGATATAGCCCACAGGTCCTTGGACACTTTTTCCTTGGGACCCGTGGTGGCTGCTCAACACGTGTAGCTTACCCAGCACCCGAGCGGACAGAACAGCATCGCATCCTTGTGTGACTGCATGAAGGGATGGGTGAATGAGAGTGTGAGTGGCCTTCTCTTCCCCATCTTTTTCTCTCCCTCTACCTGTGGGCAGAGGGATGAGGTCATCACTGCGCTGGAACAGGAGGCGATGTAGGTAAGCTACTCGATCGAGCCGCATCCTATCCCTTTCATTAGGGATAGGAGCGATTATCCACCACTTCCCCCAACAAGGGGGGGGAGAAGTGGAAGCCAACAAGAGACAACCCTTGACTTCATATTGCTTCTTGCAGTAGGAACAAGTTCTTGCTTGCTAGTTTTAAGAGGTACGCTTGCCTCCCTCTTATTACTTGGGTCCAGAGATCTGATCATTGATCCTGCGGTACATACCCTGATCATTGGGCAGAGGCTAGGATCCCTCCCTCTGCTCTTACGACAGGGAAGGAACCAAGGTTGGACTAACACCAGTCTGTTCATAAGACTCAGATTCCACCCACCAAGAAGTGAGTCTTCCTATTGTAAAGGACCGATGGGTTTGTATTCGTATCGGAACAAATAACAATTTGTCGAAAATTGTATTTTTCCTAACTATACAAACCTGAGGTCCTTTACACACAGTCCCACCTCATGTCACCCCTCACTCTGTTTTTTCCTGGGCCTACAGCAAAGTGGATCTTCACCTCCCAGTCGCGCGATGCGCGCACTGTCGGACAAGCAGTTAACTACCGAACTCCCTTGTTCAAAGCTTATGACCGGTTCCAGCTGCCGTAAGTTACATTCCTATTGTAAAGGACCTCAGGTTTGTATAGTTAGGAAAAATACAATTTTATACATGCGACTTACCAGGCAGATATATACTTAGCTATAGACTCCGTCGTCCCGACAGAATTCAAAACTCGCGGCACACGCTACCGGTAGGTCAGGTGATCTACCATTCCCGCCGCTGGGTGGCGGAATCCCAACCATTCCCGTTTTCTGAGCCAGATTTTCTCTGTCGCTGAGGCCGGCAACAACTGTTGTTTTGTCTCTCCTGATTGGAATTCTGCTCATTTGCCGAGAATTGGTTGGACTCATTTGGTGAAGTACTCTTGTTTATTCTCGGGATTGGCATACGCTTATTTTGGACTAGATTAGGATTTGGATTTGGTTTTTTCTATTAAGAGGGCTGAAGTTAAAGTAACACCTAAGTTTAGGGTTTGTGCAAGGGAAGAATGCAGAACTAGGTTGTTTAAAGCAGAGGTAGATCCTCATACGCTTTGTAGTAAATGTAGAGGGTCTGAATGTGCGTTTGATAGAACTTGTGCTGAATGTGAAGGGCTTTCGGAGCAAGGATGGAAGGATTTAGCTTCTTATATTAAGAAAAGAGAGAAGGATAGAGCTAGGAAAGCGTCAGCTAGAAGCTCTAGTAGATCTTGTTCTTTTGAGCCTGAATCAGAAATTAACAAACTAGATGATGTTTCTCCCATAACCTCAGCCCCTTCTCCCTGTGTTGAATCTAAGGATTCATTTTCAGAAATGGAAAAAATGAGATCCTCGATCAGGGAGCTTCAGGAGCAGCTTAAAGCTATGGAAACACAAGGTAAGAGTGTCAGTGAATACAGTGACCCAGTGCAGTGGAGGGGGCGTCTGATCGGCTCCGCATTGCTCTAGGCCTAGACCGCTTCCAAACTCCCAGGACCAGGGGAGGAGGAATGTCAAAAGCCGCAGGGAGGATGTGGAGCATCCCCAACGATCAGGCATCCCTTCGGCAGACCCTGAAGTAACGACCCAGGCTGCCTTGGATAGCCGTAGAAAAGGCATCCTGGAAGAGTGTTTTTCTGCGTCGGACTCCTCCTCATCCAGGCGTGGATGGAGCTCTTGCTTCGAAGTCCCTCGTCCTCTGAAGAGATCGTGGGTAGCGCCGAAAGGAGACGCTTTTGATTCAAGCCCAGAGCGATTTCCAGAGGATTTTCCTTCGACTAGTAAGAGGGCGAGAAGACCGTCTCCAGCGCCTCAAGATCAGACTAAAGCTTTTCCTGCTTAATCTACAGGAGCAAATATCCTCCTTGGTAGGCGCTCTACATAATGATTCGTCTCGAAGAAAGACTCCTCCCTTCCAGTGAAGAGATCAAAATTTTCTTCTCCTGGTAGGAGAGAAGTTTCTCACTCTAGCAGGCGCTCGTCACCGTAGAGACTCTCTCGTTCTCCCTTTAAACGATCCTCTCCTATCTATAGGAAGAAGTTCCCAGCGGTAGCCGCTCGCAGAGCAAGCGGTCAGCTACGTCTCTTAGGAGTAAGTCAGAGTCGGACTCCTCTTCTGAGGATCAGGATAGGCGTCAAGAGCCTAAGAAGCAGGAGCTTGTTAGAAACATAGAGTTGACAGAGCCTAGTAGGCGCCAAGAATATCACAGGCGTATAGAGCCTAACAGACGCCAGGAGTCTTGTGAGAGGCGTCAAGAGCCTACAAGGAGTCACGACAAGCGCCAGGAGTCAAGCAGCGCCGGAATCAAGCAGGCTTCAGGAGTCGAGCAGGCGTCAGGAGTCGGGTAGGCGCCAGGAGTCTAACAGAAGCCAGGAGTCGAGGCAGGCGTCAGGAGTCGAGTAGGCGCCAGGCTCCCTTGTTACGAGCTTAGGTCAGAGTAAGACCCCGCACCTTCGCACATTTATGAGTTCTTCGGAGAGTAGGAGCCCTTCACCTGGTAGGAACAGGTGACTGAGAGAAGATCTCGTGCGTTTAAGAACTCTATTGCGCCTTGTTGTAGCAAGGATTTGTCACACGGACGACGTTCTTCTTCGTTTGACAGAAGTCCCTCGACAACTAAGAACCGCTCTTCTCCTGAAAGGATCCCCGACAGCCGGAGACTTAGAAGAAGTCTCGGATGAAGAATTACCTGTGGATGTAGTAGTCTCTGATTATAAGAGATTGTCCTTGTTGTTGTTGCAGGAGTTCGGAGATAAGCTTCAACCAGCGGATCCGCCCTCTCCAGGATCTTTGCTATCGAGCACGAAGTCTCCAAAAGCATCTCATTTGTAAAAATGCGTCGAGCCCTTAGTATGAAAAAAGCGTTAAAGGATTTGGAGAATGGCTTAAGAATAAAAGAGAGGCGGGCAAGACTGTTTGCATGCCTCCTTCAAGTTTGACGGGTAAACCTGGAAGATGGTACGATACCCAGGAACCTATGGGCTTAGGACTGCCTTCATCGGCAGACGCAGGATTACGGCTTCCTTCTTAGTAGATTCTTCAAGGAGGCGCGCTCTACTATCAGCAAAAGCTACTTGGGGGATGTGTGAACTGGACCATCTACTAAGGGACTCTTTAGGACGCTCGAAGTATTCAATTTTATGGACTGGGCGTTGGGAGCCTTTGCGAAGAGAGCCCAAGATCCCGAATTTGTCACGATGGAAGAATTATCGAGTGTGTTATCGTGTCTGGACAGAGCGGTGATGGACGGTTCGGTGGAAGTGGCTGCTCTTTTGGATCGGGAGTTTTGAAAAAGAGAGCAGTGTATGGGTCTTTCCTGTCCAAGTCAGTATCTCCTCTACAGAGGTCGGCCTTGCTATATTCGCCACTTTCGAACCACCTTTCCCACAGGACACGGTGAGGGATGTAGCAAAATCATTAGCTGGAAAAGCCACACAGGATTTACTGACACAGTCAGCAAAGAGGTTCAAGCCTGCGGTTCCTTTTCAAAAGAAGGATAAAGCACCTCTTCAGCAGCCCTTTCGAGGAGCCTCTTCCTCCTCAAGAACCCCTTTTAGAGGTAGAAGACCGGATACCAGAGGAAGGCCTTCCAGGAGACCTGCAGGGAAGGCAAAAATGAAGAAGAAGTCCTCCAGATAGCGGTAGGCGCCAAGACTGTCGAACTTTGCCAGAGGTCTGGGCGAAGAGAGGGGCGGACAGCTGGAGAACCCTCTCGATCCTCGAGAGAGGATACCTCATCCCCTTCAGGGAATATCCTCCCTTAACAAGAACTCCAAGGGAGTTAACAGCGAGATACAACGATCCTGTCAAGAGTCAAGCTCTCCTGCAAGCATTAGAACTTATGTTGCAGAAAATGGGCATAGAACCGGTTCAAGATCTCCATTCACCAGGTTTCTACCCAAACGGTCTAATTTCCTGGTACCAAAAGCCTCGGGCGGGTGAGGCCGTTTTGGACGTAAGTGCGCTGAACGTCTTTGTGATCAAGAAGAAGTTCTCGATGGAGACCTCTTCCTCTGTACTTTCTGCTCTTCGTCCAGGACTGGATGGTATCCCTGGACCTTCAAGATGCATATTTCCATGTGCCAATTCATCCGGCATCAAGGAAATACCTAAGATTCATGTCACAGGGAAGAGTGTTTCAATTTTCGAGCGCTTTGCTTCGACTTTCGACGGCCCCGCAAGTCTTCACGGGTATCCTAAGGAATGTGGCACATTGGCGACATTTAGAGGGATCAGAATCTGATGTATTTGGACGACTGGCTAATACGAGCAAAGTCGAAGCAACAGTGTCTGGAGGACCTTTCGGTAACATTTAAAGATGACGCAGTCATTGGGACTCCTAGTCAACCTCGAGAAGTCCCAGCTGGATCCCCAGCAGAACATAGTTTATCTGGGGATTCGGATGGATTCTCGGGGTTTTCTAGCGTCTCCGTCAACAGAGAGAATAGAGCGCTGCCTTACAAAGGTGTCAGGATTTCTAGGGAAAGAGCATTGTTCCGCGAGGGAGTGGATGGAGTTTGCTGGGAACCATTTCCTCGTTGGAGCAGTTCGTTTCCCTAGGGAGACTGCACCTAAGACCCTGCCTTTTTTTTTTTTCCCTTCAAGTATTATCTGAAGGAGAACTGGGATCAAAGTTCCCAGGACCTCGAAGAGTCATTCAGGATAACGGACAAGGTCAAACAAGATCTTCGGTGGTGGTTTAAGACCCGAAGAAACTCGGTCAAGAATATCCTTGCACATAAAGAGCCCTCTCCGAGCGTTGTTTGCAGACGCATCGGACGTAGGGTGGGGAGCAACGTTGGATTCGCAAGAAGTGTCGGGAACCTGGGAAGGAGCTCAGGTGTCCTGGCACATAAAACAAAAAAAGGAACTGCAGCCATTCACCTAGCTCTCTTGCACTTTCAAGAACAGATATTAGATCGATCATTCAGGTCAATTCACGAACACGACAGCCCTAGCATATATAAGGAAGCAAGGGGGAACTCATTCATTCTCCCTTTACGAGACAGCGAGGGAGTTGTTGCTTTGGGCGCAAGAGAAGCAGATCTCTCTTCTAAACGAGATTTTATTCAGGGAGAGAGAAATGTTTCGAGCGGATCTGCTAAGCAGAAGAGACCAAGTGCTCCCCACCGAATGACTCTCCACCCTCAAGTGTGCGATCAGTTATGGGGGTTATGGGGGAAGGCCGAACGTAGACTTGTTCGCAACCAACTGGAACAAGAGGTTGGAGAATTATTGCTCCCCCATCGCGGATCCAAGAGCAATAGCGATAGACGGTCTCCTCATGGATTGGAAGGGAATAGACGGGTACGCTTTTCCCCCCTTCAAACTGGTAGGGGAAGTAATAAGAAAGTTTTGCCTCCTCAGAGGGAACGAAATTAACTTTGATCGCTCCCTTTTGGCCAGCCCTAGATTGGGTGACAGAGTTGCTGAGTGGATAGTGGATCTTCCCAGATCGCTCCCACTAAGGAGCGATCTTCTCAAACAACCCCACTTCGACAGGGTATCACAAAAAACCTCCCCGCTCTAAGTCTGACTGCCTTCAGACTATCGAAGGACTCGTTAGAGCGAGGGGTTTTCTCGCGAAGCTTCAAAAGCAATCGCAAGAGCCAGGAGACCATCCACATTACGGGTGTACCAGTCGAAGTGGGAAGTGTTTAGAAGATGGTGCAGGACGCATGAGCTATCCTCTTCCAGTACCTCTATAACCGACATTGCAAATTTTCTTCTTTACCCTTAGAAGAAAGTGTGGCCTAGCGGTATCTACGATCCAAGGGGTATAGAAGTATGCTGGCCTCGGTGTTTAGGCATAGGGGTCTGGAGGTGTCGGACAATAAGGATCTACATGACCTTATTAGGTCTTTCGAGACCTCAAAAAGTCAGAATAATAAAAATCCCAGTTGGAACTTGGATATAGTGCTGCATTATTTGATGTCTGAAAGATTCGTACCTTCCAATAATTCTTCTTTTAGGGATTTGACGAGGAAATCTCTATTCCTGTTCGCCTTAGCCACGGCAAAAAGGGTGAGTGAACTTCAAGCGTTAGAGGGCAGAGTGGGGTTTAAGAAGGAGGCTGCAATTTGCTCTTTTAAGCCTCTCTTCTTAGCCAAGAACGAAAACCCATCAAAACCGTGGCCTAGAAGCTTCGAAGTGAAGGCACTATCTCTTCTTACGGGGGAAGAAAAGGAGAAGACCCTTTGTCCAGTAAGAGCGCTAAAATTTTATTTACAAAGAAAGTCTCTTTTGGGAGGTACGCAGGAAAGTGGTGTTCGGTCAAGGATTCTACAAGACCAATATCAAAAAACGCCCTTACGTTTTTCATTAAAGACGTTATTAAGGAAGCGCATCTTAAATGGTGGTAAGAACAATTTAAACTCCTCAGGGTAAAGCACACGAAGTGAGGGCCATAGCAACCTCAATGGCTTTTCATAAAACGTGGTCCCTTCAAAATCTAATTGAATCCACGTATTGGAAGTGTAACTCAGTGTTCGCCTCTCACTATCTAAGGATGTGAGAGTTATTTTAGGAGGAAAGGCTTATGAGAAGTGCTTTTCACTGGGAGCATATGTGTCCGCGGATTTAGTGCTGGGAGGAGGAGCTGAGGTTAATCCTAATTAGTTAGGTTATGTAATTTTAACATTATGGTGTTTGGTTTTTATGGTTGACTGAAAGAGGGTATAGGAAGAACCTTTTCAGTTCTTAGATTTAACATGGTTAGGAAGGTCAGGTGGTCGGGATTAACTTTTGGTCTCCTCGTTGTGCATTATGTAAAGCCTAAAGCTCTGTCATGTAAGAGGGCTAGCCCCCATTGATAAGATACAGGTCAGGCTCTGCCATGTAAGCGGTAAGCCCCATTGGTACGATCCATGCAGGTTCTGTCGCGTAAGCGGGCTAGCCCCCATTGACAATTGATCCAGAAGGGCTGTTTCGGTCATAGTGGTTTACCTCACTGAAGCTCTTGAGGCAGGCAGACTAAATGAAAGTAATCATGAAGTCTTCAGCCCAAACAGGTAAGAACCAAGGATTGATATCCTACAACAATTGTTGTTTCCTGTTATTAGAATTTTGTTTATATATATAGCTGTCTCTCGCCCTCCACCAAGGGTGTCAATCAGCTAAGTATATATCTGCCTGGTAAGTCGCATGTTATGATATGTTAAGATACAATAAAGTTTTATACATACTTACCTGGCAGATATATACGATTAAGGGCCCACCCAGCCTCCCCTCAGGAGACAGGTGTAAGAGAAAATCTGGCTCAGAAAACGGGAATGGTTGGGATTCCGCCACAGCGGCGGGAATGGTAGATCACCTGACCTACCGTAGCGTGTGCCGCGAGTTTTGAATTCTGTCGTACGACGGAGTCTATAGCTAAGTATATATCTGCCAGGTAAGTATGTATAAAACTTTATTGTATCTTAACAATATCATTTTTCGACAAATTGTTATTTTTTCTAACTATACAAACCTGAGGTCCTTTACACAGTCCCACCTCATGCCACCCCTCATTCTGTTTTTTCCTGGGCCTAAAGCAAAGTGATTCTTCGCCTCCCAGTCACGCGGTGCACTAACTGTCGGATAAGCAGTTAACTACCGAACTCCCTTGTTCGAAGCTTACGACCGGTTCCAGCTGCCGCAAGTTACATTCCTATTGTTAAAGGACCTCAGGTTTGTATAGTTAGGAAAAATACAATTTTCGACAAATTGTTATTTTTCATTATTAATAGTAGACAGATGGAACATTTCAAGAGAGGTGAAAAACTTGATAGGAATATACATTGTATTGCTTTCATCAGAATGTGAAAGGGCTTATCTGTTTTGCTAAAGTCAGGTTACTAAAAGGATTCCAGTCTCAAGTAAAATTACATTTGATGTTACTATATAGTAGTTATTCAGGTTGAATGATCCTGAGTGCATTTAAACAGTATAAGTAATTGCATGGCTTTCCATTACAGTAGTCCCCCCCTGTATTCGCAGGGGAGGTGTACCAGATCCCCCCCCCCCCCCCCCCCCCCCCCCCCACCCCCCCCCCCCCCCCCCCCCCAACGAATAATGAGAATCCGCCAATAATTGGAACCCTTATAAAAATGCTGAAAACCGCCTATTCTGTTAGTTAAAACTCAAGAAAAACCCACTAAAAATTTTTATACTTGGTTTTTTAATAGTATTATCACAAAAAGTGCATTTTAGGATGAAATTGATAAAAAAACAGGAATTTCTGGATATTTCTCATTGAAAAATACTGCGAATAGGCGATTTTTTTGCGAATAATGGGGGGAAATGTTCTCAAGAAAAATCTGTGCATGCTTGAGTCCGCGAATCCAGAAAAACGGATACCGGGGGTCACTGTATTTCTTTTTCTCACTATGCAAAATAGAATTTACTGTTATAAAAATAAAGGTTTTTTTCAGATACACACCCATTACACTATGATAGCCTAATACAGTGTAGTATATTAGTAGCAATCTTCAGACATGTCCCAAAAGAAGAAAAAATGGTAATTTGTCGAAAATTGCATTTTTCCTAACTATACAAACCTGAGGTTCTTTACAATAGGAAGGTAACTAGCGGCAGCTGGAACGGTCGTAAGCTTCGAACAAGGGAGTTTGGTAGTTAACTGCTTGTCCGACAATGCGCATACACGCAACTGGGAGGTGAAGAACCACTTTGCTTTAGGCCCAGGAAAACGCAGAGTGAGGGGTGGCATGAGGTGGGACTATGTGTAAAGGACCTCAGGTTTGTATAGTTAGGAAAAATGAAATTTTCAACAAATTGCCATTTGTTCCGATACGAATACAAACCATCGGTTCTTTACAATAGGAAGACTCACTTCTTGATGGGAGGAATCTGAGGGCCGTATCCAGAAATCATACGACTGTTCTTTGTATGCGATCGTCATGGTCTTGCCGTATCCAGAAACCACACGAACATACGCAGGCCTTCGCATTTAACGATGTAATTTTGGAACCATAGTGAGCGACGCGTCACATGGGTACCCCCTTGCGATGGCAGAATTGAAAGAATGTAAATTTCAACTCTTCATCAAAACACATTTGCCAAAGTGACTTATCTACAATGCCTATCGAAAATATGAAACAATTTGTGTTAAAAAGACATGAATAAAAGCACAACAAAGATCTTGAAAGGAATACTTTTAAGAAGACTTTGCTTGCCGTAAATGCCGACGACGGATGAATTCGAGCTCATCGTAACATAAACAAACGGTAGATCAGCTGTCTTGGAATTCTTTTTCTTCAAAGTAGACTCCGTTGACGTGTTTACAATTTCCTTTTCTTTTCAAAAAAAACAGAATTACGTTTTAAAATGGTATACTCTAGAAAGCTTAATGTGGTGGTATATTATTGCCCAAGAAAAGTTTAAAATCAGAACAGCCACTTGAAGCTCTCAAGTAGGCTGGTGATGCAAGCGTGAAATTCCATGTAGGCTGTTTGTAATAAGAAAGTATGGAAGTGTAAATGACTAGGCTAGGTTCCATGTGATACTAAAATGAGATTGTCCAAGGCTTTAAAAAAAAGGATGAAGCTAATTGCCTATGGTAGTGGCTACCAATATGTATGGGTTGCGATGGCTTTCACAGGTAGTGAATTGCCAAATCTAGTAGTACCTAAGCCAAATTACTGATTTCATACAGGCTATATAAAATTTTAGTTCAGTTACGGAGAAGTATTTCTTCTCTCTCTCTCTCTCTCTCTGTATTGATAAATTTAATAAGGAATTTTCAGTATTTCCGTTAGGTTAATACCTAGATACCAAAACCATCTTAGAATGCTGTGTTCCTTTCCTACACCTGGGCTTCACCCACTTTGGCCCCCACCTGACTTAAATATGCATCCGTAAGTAAACAGGCTGAGGCGGCGAAACAAAAATTGAATAGATCAGAAAAAGTTTCAACAGCAATACAGACTTTCAAAGGAACTGTCCACTGAATTGTTAGAGAATAGAACCTCACTAACCTAATTCTCTGGACCAAAGAGGTTGGTATATCCAAGGCACTTGTGTATATATTATGTATGTGTTGAGCATTAGAAACACTGTTTATTCAGCTTTTCCTTCTTTTTTTTTTAATACAGGGAAAACGTTCAAATTTCAATATCCATTTCATCTTTTAATGTATGTTCAATATGAAATTTTGGTCAAAAGCCAGACACTGAAAACTGTTTGACATTTAGCACCAGAAAACTTAATAAGCACAAGAATAAGGAAGCACCAGGTCAAAATGGACTCCAGAAAGAGGAAAAGGAAAAAATAAATAGAAGGGCCTAGAGAAACTTATCTGCACCAGCAGCTGATGCTTGAAGCTAGTAGATTTGACAGCAACACTATGAATCAGGCATCAGTTACTGGTCACTAACCCTCCCCCCACAGAATCCTTATGTTAGGTTACTTTACTTTGCCTTCATCTAGTCTTTTGTTCCGATACGTAATACAAACCATCGGTCCTTTAACAATAGGAAGTAGCTAGCGGCAGCTGGAACGGTCGTAAGCTTCGAACAAGGGGAGAACGGTAGTTAACTGCTTGTCCGCGCGACTGGGAGGTAAACAAATCACTTTTGCTTTCGGCAGCGGGTGTGAAGGACGTGTTCGTCATCGCTCTCTGCCCGCTTCATCGTCGTATGCTTTGTTTATATTGTGTTTTCTACTAATGGTTTGTTTGACTTGAAAATGAAACTGTAAGTACACTGTTTTCATTTTCATTACTTAATTATGAACCAACATGGAGCTATCGCCGTAGATGCGGCGATTTCCTCTCTTTTCATGAATTGAACCCTTGAATTATGTCTCGGTGCTGAGGGCGGGCGCGCTCGCGCCGAGTCATGTATTTTGGGCAAAAGTGTGTAATTGAAAAATGTAAGTACTTTTTTCATTATATTTTTGCCCTGTGCGTTCGTTACCGAGAGCGTGATTGCGCTCGGCACGAGCCTTTTATTTTGTATGATAAAATGCAATGAAAGTGGATTCGCAATTGCAGTATTCTTTTCATTTTCATTTATTTATTTGCATAAAATTTAATTTGGATCAATTTTCGCTCTACCCGGGAATTGATCCTTACGATTAGTTTCTGTGAAAGTGAAAATCGCAAGTGCAGTATTCTGTTTCATTTTCATATATATTTTATGATAGCATCATATTATTTGGATCAAGTTTCCGCTCTTACCCGGGAATTGATCTTTTCCCCTTTAAGTTCTATGAAGTGAATCGCAAGGGCAGTATTCTGTTTCATTTTCATATTACTTTTCACTGCTGTGCGGGGGTAGGGGAAGCGAAGGTCTGCCAGGAAGTCGTCGGAAAGCTCTCCCGCGACTCCTTTGGTATCCGATTCTTCGTCTTCCTTCCTGCCCCCCGCTCAGCTTCCTCGTTGTATTTTGTTTGTTCCGATACGTAATACAAACCCTCGGTCCTTTAACAATAGGAAGGTAACTAGCGGCAGCTGGGACGGTCGTAAGCTTCGAACAAGGGGAGAACGGTAGTTAACTGCTTGTCCGATCGTGCGCGCGCCCGAGAGGTGAAGAATCACTTTTGCTTTCGGCCGCGGGTGTGAAGGACGTGTTCGTCATCGCTCTCTGCCCGCTTCATCGTCGTATGCTTTGTTTATATTGTGTTTTCTACTAATGGTTGTTTGACTTGAAAAATGAAACTGTAAGTACACTGTTTTCATTTTCATACTTAATTATGAACCAACATGGAGCTATCGCCGTAGATGCGGCGATTTCCTCTCTTTCATGAATTGAACCCTTGAATTATGTCTCGGTGCCGACGCTCGCGCCGAGTCATGTATTTGGGCGAAAGTGTGTAATTGAAAAATGTAAGTACTTTTTTCATTATATTTTTGCCCTGTGCGTTCGTTACCGAGAGCGTGTTTGCGCTCGGCACGAGCCTTTTATTTGGTATGATAAAATGCAATGAAAGTGGATTCGCAATGCAGTATTCTTTTCATTTTCATTTATTTATTTGCATAATTTAATTTGGATCAATTTTCGCTCTTACCCGGGAATTGATCCTTACGATTATTTTCTGTGAAAGTGAAATCGCAAGTGCAGTATTCTGTTTCATTTTCATATATATTTTATGATAGCATCATATTATTTGGATCAAGTTTCCGTTCTTACCCGGGAATTGATCTTTTCCCCTTTAAGTTCTATGAAGTGAATCGCAAGGGCAGTATTCTGTTTCATTTTCATATTACTTTTCACTGCTGTGCGGGGGTAGGGGAAGCGAAGGTCTGCCAGGAAGTCGTCGGAAAGCTCTCCCGCGACTCCCTTGGTATCCGATTCTTCGTCTTCCTTCCTGCCCCCCGCTCAACTTCTTCGTTGTATTTTGTATTTGGGGTCTTCCTTGCGTTCGGGGTGGGGCATGTCTCCCCCCCGTGCGTGAGGGAACCCCTCTTACTAATATGTCTGTGCTACCGCAGGTGCTACATCCGTGGGAGACGACCTTGGACAGGTATGGGCCACTGCGGCTGCAGGGCGTGCCTAGCATCCACGATCTGCTGCAGCGTCTAGCGAGGTCTGGGGCGGTGACCTTGGAGCGGTCTCCACTACAACCTCCACGGCCGCTTATGCTGCTTCCCCCCGCTGGTCTACACTCCCCCTGCTGTGTCGGTGACGCCGTCTGCCGCTTCTAGGGCCGGTCGCCGCCGTACGAGGAGGGGTATGCCGCCGCCGCCTGTGTTTTTCTTCATGTTGCCTGCCCCAGACTTCCGCTGTTCCAGCAGCTCGCCCTGGACCGGCCGCCAGTACCCAGGTTCCCGCTGGCTGCCGATGATTTCTACGAGGCGATGGCTGGGCCTGCCGTACCTGTCGCTGATGTGGTTCCCGCTACTGGCTTGGCTGTCCCTTCTGTGTTTACCGCTGCCGCTGTTCCTGCCGCTCCTGAGCTGGTTGCTGTTCCTGTCGCTCCTGGTTCCTGCGCCTGTCCATGCTGGTCCTGCCCATGGTGTGTCTTCCCCAGTCCCAGGTCCTTCCGGACAGGTGCAGTCGGGCCGTGTTGCTTCGGCAATAGGCCCGACTCCGGCCTGGATGGAGGACCTGACGACTGTCCTGCGTGAGCTGACGAAGAAGAGGAAGGTGTCATCTTCGTCTTCGTCTGCTGCTGCCTCTTCCCCTTCGACTTCTAAGGCCCATAAGCCGAAGAAGAAGAAGGCTGCCTCCCCCCCTAAGAAGTCTCCTTCGGGAACTTCTAAGGGCCCGTCCCACCGAGGGGTCCTTCTGCTGGTCCTCCTGCTCCTTCGGGAGCAGGGCCCGTCTCCCCTTCCGTAAGGAAGAGATAGACGGGGACCAGAGGAGTATCGGTTAGCTCTGGTACTTCCTCGCCTGGTGCTAGCGGCGATGCCGCTACGCCAGGTTCCGGCTCGGGTCTCTCGTTCGCGAGAGATCCCGAGTGTACGCTCTCCCTCGGGAGACCGTGCAGCCAGAGTTCGCTCGGCGCCAAGACCACGGCACGGAGCAGAAGGCTGGCGAGAACCGCTCAGGTGACTCTCGCCAGGCCAGCGGCCGCCTCGCAGCGACCAGCTGGTAACCGGGGTTTTCCCCCTAAGAAGACTCCTTCGGGAACTTCGAAGGGCTCGTCACACTCCGGTGTGACGGGGGGGTTCTTCTGCTGGTCCTCCTGTTCCTTCGGGAACGGGGCCCGTCTCCCCTTCTGAGAAGAAGAAGAAGACGGGGACCAAGGGTGTGCTGGCTACCGCTGGTACACCCTCGCCTGGTCTTGGCAGCTCTGCTGCTAAGCCAGGTACCGGCTCGGTTTCTCGTCCGCGAGAAGTTCCGAGTGTACGGTCTCCTTCGGGTGACCGTACAGCCAAAGTTAAAGACGCCTGAGTTCGCTCAGCGTCATGGACCGAGGCATGGAGCAGAAGACTGTCGAGAGCCGCTCAGGTGACTCTCGCCAGGCCAGCGGCCGCCGCTCTCGTAGCGACCAGCCGGTACCTCGGGGTGGACGTGACGGTCTCTGACCGGCCACGGGTTTGGAGGCTGGGAAGAGGTCCCCCACCCCTCCCCCAGGGTCCCCTCGACCGACGGTACCAGCCTCGGCTGGTACCAGCGGTTTGACGTGCCGCGAGGACGCTCACCGGTCTCACCGCGAAAGCGAGCTCTGCAGGTCACCTGACCGCCGCCCCCACAGGGACCGGGCGGATACGGTGACCAGCAGCAGCTCGTCTGACGCACGGGACCGGGGTCGATGTGCTCAGTCGAGCCGTTCGCCACAGGTGAGCGGCACGGCCAGGCCTGCAGATCGATCCCCACCGCTGGTTGGTGATCGGCTGCAGGCCCCCACGTACGCTGGTCCTGCCAGCGAGCGGGGGGGGAGAAGCGTCAGGTCTGTCTCTCCCATACCTTCAACTTCCTCGGGCTACACCGGGAAGAGCGAGGTAGCTAGGAGTGATCATGAGAGGTGCGCCGCTCCAACGATCCCGTCCACGACGCCGCACGTGCCGCCACGTATGGTCTTAGGACCAACCAGGACGTACGCACAAGTGATTGGAGGCGCCGGACCGTTCAGGGGGGGGAGGGGGGGGGGTAGCGTCAGTTATGTCTCTCCGATACCTTCAACTTCCTCGGGCATACGCCAGGAAGAGCGAGTATATAGGAGTGATCGTGAGAGATGTGCCGCTCACGATCCCGTCACGACGCCGCACGGTTGCCAGGTATGGTCTTAGGACCAGCCAGGACGTACGCGCAAGTGATTGGAGGCAACCGTCAGGGATCTGTTGCTGATCCTTCTTCTGAAGGAGGAGGGTCTTGGGAGCTGCTCTTGTTGAGGACTGGATGGTCCTACTCCTCAAGACGCTGTAACTTCCGAGATTCAGAGTAACTTTGCCCAGGTTATTGCACTGATTCGTCAGCACAACGACCTGGGGAAGGATCGCCGCTCCCACCAGCAGAGCCCATGTCTCTGCTCGAGTCGTTTTGGGGCCCGAGAGGGAACCCAAACCGACGGTGGGTTTGCGATCGGAGCTTGCCGATTCTGTTTGAACCAGAGTCTCTCGTCTCCGGACAAGAAGGCTCTCTCAGTTCTGGCCGGTCGATCAAGCTACTTCCACCTCCTTTACTGCGACAGCGGCGTTTCTACGTGTCTTCGGACACCGTATTTAATACTCCTTCGGTCCTCCTGAGAGGTTTCGACCTCGACGAGGACTGGAATGAGTCGGAGGACGGTATCGGCTCTCTCCTGTCAGGTGTCGATCAGCCCCACCCAGACGACGTTCACAGTGGCGGCAAGACCCTTACCTACAGTGAGAGTTTCGTAACCCTCCTCGGGAAAACGTTTTTCTCCTGACGATACGTTTTCCCAGGACTCTGAGAGGCCATCGCCGCAAGGCGATGGCTGCTCCTACTCTTCTCCAACTGCTAGTTCCACTGGGAAGGCGAGCGAGTATCCAATTCCTCCCCCATTCCCTCTCTCCTTACGGCTACGAGGGAAAGGGGAGGGATCCTACAGAGATTTCTCTGTAGAATCCCACGTGGGGACTGCGCTGGGGGGACCGGGGGGCGACCTTCGGGTCCTACCTGACGTAGGCCCCGGTCGTTGAGGAAGGGATCCTGCCCCATTCTCGATTTCTACGGGAATCGAGAGGACCACCAGCCGATATCGTTTGACGAATTCGGTGGGGGGTTTCGCAGACTGCTTAGAATTTCTACGGAATTTCTAGCGCATTCAGAGTGTTAGAGTTTCTTACGATCTCCAAACACTTAGGCGAGACCACGGTCCAAAGTGAGCGAGACGAGAATCCCCGATATGTTGCACGATAATCGGGAACCTCGCCTATGCTCAAATTCCTGGAATTTCTAGCATTAGGAAGAAGACTGCTGCTGAAAGAAGACTATCTCACATTAGGCGACCAACCTGGAATAGAGAAGAACGGACGGGAATATCCAGTTTGGCTTGAACTATCGTCTTAGTATTCTGTTCGCCATTGAAGCT
This sequence comes from Macrobrachium nipponense, assembly GCF_015104395.2. Taxonomy (NCBI): domain Eukaryota; kingdom Metazoa; phylum Arthropoda; class Malacostraca; order Decapoda; family Palaemonidae; genus Macrobrachium; species Macrobrachium nipponense. The sequence goes on from NC_087206.1 coordinate 78,713,719, forward strand.
TTCCTTCGAGGAAGACTTATCCTTCACTCTCTTTGATAGAGACCGAAGGTGGTCGATCTCCAATCCTTATTTTGTTTTCTTGAAGGAAAGAATTTAGGATGGAGATCGTTGTTCAGAATCCTACAAATATACTACGTATATTAACCTCGCGACATGATTCTGCTAAGCAGTTGAATGGTCCGAGGGGTAGGCGCATATCCTGGTTATTCTACGGATTGCGACTTAGACGAGAAGTATTCTAATTGAACTGCAACTCGGGGTTGCCTGCAACCTCCCAGGAGTTTCCAGTTTCACTTTTATATACTTATGGGTGTGCACGACAACACCATTTAAGCTTTTATATTTACCGAAATTCGTTTCGCATAAATATAATTGCTCGAGCATATCTTTTTATGCTCGGTGGTTCTAGCCGAACGCATTCCTTCGTGGAAAGGATTACTTGGCAACTCAGGATGACGAGTCAGCGACAGCTACTGCGTATTGAATTGCCCGAGGCATTTCAGTACCAGCTGCCGCTTTGAGATGGACGGTTGGTTATGTCTTTCTCACCTGCTTTGATTGAATACCAACCGTATCTCTTCCCAACAATCACGGACTTAAGTCTCTGATTAACGGGGATTCTCGCATACATGAATGACCATCTACTGATGTGACGCTAGTATTCATTGTCTTCGGTATTGCGAGAATTTTAAACAGAGATATCTGTTCGACTCTCATCTTTCTGTTTACCGCACGGTAACAGAATTCTGTAATAGTCTCTTGCTGCATCGTATCTCGATAATGCGAATGATTTTGCGGAATCTGAGTTTGTCCTCAAAATATCTTGTATTCGGAGGTGTGCAATTGTTCACCCCGGATTAGCAGATGTATTGAAAGACATCGCCTACTCCCACACCTGCCAGCTCTACTTCCAAACGTTCAGCCCATGAGAAGCAGTTCTTCAGGCGGCTCTCCCCTGTGTTTTCATTACTGAAGAACGCCCGCTTTCACTGCACACCGGACAGCAATGAAATGGCGGTTAGCGTTTTCAGTCATTTGTAAGCACAGGTTAGAATCTTGAGATTCCTTCTCTCGATTCAGCTGGAAGACGTAGGTTGCATTCATTGCCTACATTCGTCTTCAACGTTACATAGTGTTGTTTCTCCTTAAGCTGAGATTCAACGTCTATGAGATTTTCTTGCCATCAGGGACCTCGGTCTTTTGAAGGCAATTGACTTTCGCCTTTTGAGCTTATGCATTAAGAGAATCATCGCCGCGCCGTCCGGCATCGGTGACTAACAAATATTTTATTTGTTTGGTCTCTCAGCATAACTTTAAAGGGCGAAGGTCACATGACTTACCCGGATGCTTGGACAACTTGCCTCTACTGATTCCGAACCAGTCAGTCGGCAGCTGTCAGAGCGCCCGAGTCAGTTACGAACTATGCTGTGGACTTAGTTCGGTTGTTACAGAGCAATCATTACTTCGTCTTAATAGCTTGTCAGTATGAGTACTGTACATAACCAAAGTCGAGAAGAGGGATAGGTCATACGACTATTCCCTTCTTTTCGTCTTAGGTAACTGCATGACTTCTCTTGAGAAGTCAAGCACAAAGGGATGGGGATTTGTGACGCTCGATTTTGTACCGATCTTCGTAGCGAAGACTCAGAACCCTTCGGTAACTGACGATTGGTTCGAGTCCTTCACAATACCCTCCCTAATGGACTTCACCGCCTCCGATACGAAGGCTATGCTGCTTTTGTCCTGTGAAGGCGCGACGGAGCTGTCTGAAGAAACTCGACACCCAGGATGAGTGTGGACGCCTCTTCATCATTCTCTCGCGTTCCGCAAGAACTTCTCCGTGGCGCAGGTAATGAAGGCAGGCGCCTGGTCCAACCGGACCGCATGCACCCCCTTCTACCTTCGGGATATTGCCCACAGTTCCTTGGATCTTTTTCCTTGGGAACCGTGGTGGTTGCTCAACACGTTGTGTAGTTAACCCAGACCCTCGCAGGCTGAACAGCATCGAGTCCTGGTGTGACCGTAAGAATGGATGAGGAATGAGAGTGTGACTGGCTCCTCTTCCCATCTTTTTCTTCCCTCTACCTCTGGGTAGAGGGACCACGGTCGTCACCCTGCTGGGTAAGGAGGGCGAGATGCAGGTGAGCTACTCAATAGAGCACCATCCTATCCTTTCAGTAGGGTAGGAGTAAATATCCACCACTTCCTCCAACAAGGGGGAGGAAGTGGATGCCAACTTGAGACAAACCCATCATTTTATGATGTCTCTTGCAAACAGGAACAAGTTCTTGCTTGCTGGTACGAAGAGATACGCTTGCCTCTCTCTTAGTACTTGGCCCAGAGGTCTGACCATTGATCCTGCGGTGCACACCCCGATCAATCGGACAGAGGTTTGGATCCCTCCCTTGCTCTTACGACCAGGGAGGCACTCCAGGGTTGGACGAACACCAGTCTGTTCACCAAAAAGACTCAGATTCCTCCCACCAAGAAGTGAGTCTTCCTATTGTTAAAGGACCGATGGTTTGTATTACGTATCGGAACAAATGACAATTTGTCGAAAATTGCATTTTTCCTAACTATACAAACCTGAGGTCCTTTACATATAGTCCCACCTCATGCCACCCCTCACTCTGCAACTTTTTGCATGGGCCTAAAGCAAAAGTGATTCTTCACCTCTCGGGCGCGCGCACGATCGGACAAGCAGTTAACTACCGTTCTCCCCTTGTTCGAAGCTTACGACCGTCCCAGCTGCCGCTAGTTACCTTCCTATTCTTAAAGGACCTCAGGTTTGTAGTTAGGAAAAATGCAATTTTCGACAAATTGTCATATTTGGGGTCTTCCTTGCGTTCGGGGTGGGGCATGTCTTCCCCCGTGCGTGAGGGAAACCCCTCTTACTAATCTATCTATGCTACCGCAGGTGCTACATCCGTGGGAGACGACCTTGGACAGGTATGGACCACCGCGGCGGCAGGGCGTGCCTAGCATCCACGGGCTGCTGCAGCGTTTAGCGAGGTCTGGGGCGGTCTCCACTACTACCACGGCCGCTTATGCTGCTCCCCCCCCCGCCTGGTCTACACTCCCCATGCTGTGTCGGTGACGCCGTCTGCCTCTACTAGGGCCGCCGCCGTACCGAGGGGGGTTGCCGCCGCCGCCTGTTTACTTCGTGTTGCCTGCCCCAGACTTCCGCTGTTCCAGCAGCTCGCCCCTGGACCGGCCGCCAGTACCCAGGTTCCCGCTGGCTGCCGATGATTCTACGAGGCGATCGCTGGGCCTGCCGTACCTGCCGCTGATGTGATTCCCGCTGCTGATGTGATTCCCGCTGTTGGCTTGGCTGTCCCTTCTGGGTGTACCGCTGCCGCTGTTCCTGCCGCTCCTGAGCTGGTTGCTGTTCCTGTCGCTCCTGGTTCCTGAGCCTGTCCATGCTGGTCCTGCCCACGGTGTGTCTTCCCCAGTCCCAGGTCCTTCCGGACAGGTGCAGTCGGGCCGTGTTGCTTCGGCAATAGCCCCGGCTCCGGCCTGGATGGAGGACCTGACGACTGTCCTGCGTGAGCTGACGAGGAAGAGGAAGAAGAGGAAGCTGTCATCTTCGTCTTCATCGTCTGCTGCTGCCTTCCCCCCTAAGAAGTCTCCTTCGGGAACTTCTAAGGGCCCGTCCCACCCCGGTGGGACGGGGGTTCCTTCTGCTGGTCCTCCTGCTCCTTCGGGAGCGGGGCCCGTCTCCCATTCCGTAAGGAAGAGATAGACGGGGACCAGAGGAGTATCGGTTAGCTCTGGTACTTCCTCGCCTGGTGCTAGCGGCGATGCCGCTACGCCAGGTTCCGGCTCGGTCTCTAATTCGCGAGAGATCCTGAGTGTACGTTCTCCCTCGGGAGACCGTGCAGCCAAGTTTCGGCGCCAGAGTTCGCTCGGCGCCAAGACGCGGCACGGAGCAGAAGGCTGGTGAGAGCCGCTCAGGTGACTCTCGCCAGGCCAGCGGCCGCTCTTGCAGCGACCAGCTGGTAACCCGGGTTTTTCCCCCTAAGAAGGCTCCTTCAGGATCTTCTAAGGGCCCATCTCGCTCCGGCGATTCGGGGAGCTCTTCTGCTGGTCCTCCTGCTTCCTCGGGAACAGGGCCTGTCTCTTCTTCTACCAAGGAGAAGACGGGGACCAGAGGAGTACCAGCTTTGGCTGGCACTTCCTCGCCTGGTTCTAGCGGTTCTGCCGCTAAACCAGGATCCGCGTCGGCTTCTCGTTAGCGAGAAGTACCGAGTGGACGGTCTCCCGCGGGAGACCGTCCAGCCAAAGTCTTGACGCCTGAGCTCGCTCGCCGTCAAGACCGAAGCGCGGAGCAGAAGACTGGTGAGAGTCGTGCAGACGACTCTCGCCAGGCCAGCGGACGCTCTCGCAGCGACCAGCCGGCTGCTCGGGCTGACGTGACGGTCTCCGACCGGCCACGCGCTGAGGCGAGGAAGGGGTCCCCGCGGCCGTCGGTACCAGCCTCGGCTGGTACCAGCGGCTCAACGCGCCGAGAGGACGCTCACCGGTCTCACCGCAACAGCGAGCCTAGCAGGTCACCTGACCGCCGCTCCCACAAGGACCGGGCGGATAGGGGACCAGCAGCAGCTCCTCTTGCACACGAGATCGGGGCCGCTGTTCTCGTCCAGCCGTTTCCCTGGGAAACGGCTCGACTAGGCCTGCAAAGTGGCGATCGCCTGCAGCCCTCCAAGCCCGCTGGTTCTGCCAGCGAGCGAAAGAGGAGCGTCATGTCTTCCTCTCCCGTGCCTGCAACTTCCTCGGTTTGCACCAGGAAGAGCGAGGCACAGCGGGGTGATCGTGAGGGGCATACTGCAGATCCCGTCACGACGCCGTAAGTACCAGGTATGATCTTCGGACCGACCAGGACGTACGCGCAAGTGGTAGGAGGAATCCGAGAGGGGTCTATCGCAGTTCCTTCTCCTTAAGGGGGAGGTTCTCGGAATGCTCTTGTTCGAGGGGCTTGACGGTCCTACTCTGCAAGATGCTATGACTTCCGAGATCCAGAGGAACTTTGTCGAGGTTATGGCGCTGATTCGTCAGGGCAAGACCCTCGGGGAAGGATTGCCGCTCCACCAGCAGAGGCCACGTCTCTGCTCGAGTCGTTTTGGGGCCGAGAGGGAACCCAAAACCGACGGTGGGCTTTGCCGCGATCGGAGCTTGCCGATTCTGTCTTGAACCAGAGTCTCTCGTCTCCGGACAAGAAGGCTCTCTCAGTTCTGGCCGGTCGATCAAGCTACTTCCACCTCCTCTACTGCGACAGGGGCGTTTCTACGTGTCTTCGGACACCGTATTTAAATACTCCTTCGGTCCTCCTGAGAGGTTTCGACCTCGACGAGGACTGGAATGAGTCGGAGGACGGTATCGGCTCTCTCCTGTCAGGTGTCGATCAGCCCCACCCAGACGACGTTTACAGTGGCGGCAGACCCTTACCTACAGTGAGAGTTCGTAACCCTCCTCGGGAAAACGTTTTCTCCTGACGATACGTTTTCCCAGACTCTGAGAGGCCATCGCCGCAAGGCGATGGCTGCTCCTACTTTTCTCCAACTGCTAGTTCCACTGGGAAGGCGAGCGAGTATCCAATTCCTCCCCCATTCCCTCTCTCCTTACGGCTACGAGGGAAAGGGGAGGGAATCCTACAGAGATTTCTCTGTAGGATCCCACGTTGGGGACTGCGCTACCGGGGGGACCTTCGGGTCCTACCTGACGTAAGCCCCGGTCGTTGAGGAGGGATCCTGCCCCATTCTCGATTTCTACGGGAATCGAGAGGACCACCAGCCGATATCGTTTGACGAATTCGGTGGGGGTTTCGCAGACTGCTTAGAATTCTACGGAATTTTTAGCGCATTCAGTGTTTTCAAGTTTTTTACGATCTCCAAACACTTAGGCGAGACCACGGTCCAAAGTGAGCGAGACGAGAATCCCCGATTGTTACACGATAATCGGGAACCTCGCCTATGCTCGAATTCCTGGAATTTCTAGCATTGGGAAGAAGACTGCTGCTGAAAGAAGACTATCTCACAGTAGGTGACCAACCTGGAATAGAGAAGAACGGACGGGAATATCCAGTTTGGCTTGAACTATCGTCTTAGTATTCTGTTCGCCATTGAAGCTTTCCTTCGAGAAGATTATCCTTCACTCTCTTGATAGAGATCGAAGGTGGTCGATCTCCAATCCTTATTTTGTTTTCTTGAAAGGAAAGAATTTAGGATGGAGATCGTTTTTCAGAAATCCTACAAATATACTACGTTATATTAACCTCGCGACATGATTCTGCTAAGCAGTTGAATTGTCCGAGGGGTAGGCGCATATCCTAGTTAATCTACGGATTGCGACTTAGACGAGAAGTATTCTAATTGAACTGCAACTCGGGGTTGCCTGCAACCTCCCAGGGAGTTTTCAGTTTCAATTTTATATACTTATGGTTTTGTCACGACAACACCATTTCAACTTTATATTTACCGAAATTCGTTTCGCCAAATATAATTGCTCGAGCATATCTTTTATGCTCGGTGGTTCTAGCCGAACGCATTCCTTCGTGGAATAATGGATTACCTGGCAACTCAGGATGACGAGTCAGCGAGAGCTCAGGCTCAGCTACTGCGTATTGAACTGCCTGATAGCAGCTCAGTATCAGCTGGGCCTCCGAGATGCACGGTTAGTTATGTCTCTCTCTCCCCTGCTTTGATTGACTACCGAACCGATCTCTGCCCAACAATCATGGGACTTAGGTCTCTGATAACGAGGATTCTCGCAATAATGAAGGACCATCTACTGCTGTGACGATAGATTCCATCGCTTCGACCATTGCGAGAATTTTCAACAGAGATACTCTTGGACTCTTTCATCTTTCTGTTTACCGCACGGTAACAGAAGTCTGTACAAGTCTCCCGCTGCATCGCACTGCGATAATGCGAATGATTTTGCAGACATCTGAGTTTGTCTTCAAAAATATTCTCATATTCGTAGGTGTACAATTGTTCCATTGTTCAACCGAATTAACAGATGTGTCAAAAGACATCGCCTACTCTCCGACCTGACAGCTCTACTTCCAAATGTTCAGCCCATGAGAAGCAGTTCTTCAGGCGACTTTCCCCTGTGTTTTCATTACTGAAGAACGCCCCGCTTTCATTGCAACTACGACTTCTCACCGGACAGCAATGAAATAGCGGTTAGCGTTTTCAGTCATTTGTAAGCACAGGTTATGAATCTTGAGAATCCTTCTCTCGATTCGTCTGTGAAGACGTAGGTTGGATTCAATATCTACCTTCGTCTTCAACGGTACATAGTTGTTTGTTTTCTCCTTAGCTGAGATTGCAACAACTATGAGATGTTTTGCCTTCAGGGACCTCGGTCTCTAGAAGGCAATTGACTTTCGCCTGTTGGGCACATGCCTTAAGAGAATCATCACCTCACTGTCCGGCATTGGTGACAAACAAATACATTATTTGTTTGGTCTCTCGGCATAACCCTTTAAAGGCGAAGGTCACGTGACTTACTCGGATGCTTGGACAACTTGCCTCCTACCGAACGCAGTCAGTCGGCAGCTGTCAGAGCGCCCAAGTCAGTTGCGAACTACGCTGTTGACTTAGTTCGGTTGTTACAGAGCAATCATTACTTCGTTTTAATAGCTTGTCACAGTACCCATACCATCGACACCCACCATGGAGTGTCGGTGTCCTATCCACTACCGAGAACTTCGCTGCATGGGGATAGGAGGATGCGAGAGACTTCGTGGCAAACGGACAGACCAGTATGGGTACAGGACATCACCGAAGTAGAGAAGAGGGATAGGTCATGCGACTATTCCCTTCTTTTCCTCTGAGGAACTGCATGACATCTCCTGCGAAGTCAAGCATCCAGGGGATGGGGATCCGTGACGCTCGATTTCGTACCGAACTTCGTAGCGAAGACTCAGAACCCTTCGGTCCCTGACGATTGGTTCGAGTCGTTCACAATCCCCTCCCTAATGGACTTCACTGCCTTCGATGCGAAGGAGATGCTGCCTTGTCCGCAAGAACTTCTCCGTGGCGCAGGTACTGAAGGCAGGGGTCTGTCCAACCAGACCACATGCCCTCCTTCTACTTCGGGATATTGCCCACAGGTCCTTGGATCTTTTTCCTTGGGACCCGTGGTGGCTGCTCAAACACGTTGTGTAGCGAACCCAGACCCTCGCAGGCTGAACAGCATCGAGTCCTGGTGTGACCGTAAGAATGGATGAGTGAATGAGAGTGTGACTGGCTCCTCTTCCCATCTTTTTCTTCCCCTCTACCTGTGGTTAGAGGGACACGGTCGTCACCATGCTGGATAAGGACAAGATGCAGGTGAGCTACTCAACAGAGCCCCATCTTATCCCTTTCACTAGGGATAGGAGCGTATATCCACCACTTCCTCCAACAAGGGGGAGGAAGTGGATGCCAGCTTGAGACAAGCCCATACTTTTTGTTGCCTCTTGCAAACAGGAACAAGTTCTTGCTTGCTGGTACGAAGAGATACGCTTGCCTCTCTCTTAGTACTCGGCCCAGAGGTCTGACCATTGATCCTGCGGTGCACACCCCGATCAATCGGACAGAGGCTTGGATCCCTCCCTCGCTCTTACGACCAGGGAGGCATTCCAGGGATGGACGAACACCAGTCTGTTCATCAAAAGACTCAGATTCCTCCCACCAAGAAGTGAGTCTTCCTATTGTTAAAGGACCGATGGTTTGTATTACGTATTGGAACAAATGACAATTTGTCGAAAATTGCATTTTTCCTAACTATACAAACCTGAGGTCCTTTACATATAGTCCCTCCTCATGCCACCCCTCCACTCTGGCGTATTTTGCATGGGCCAAAAGCAAAAGTGATTTGTTTACGTCCCAGTCGCGCGACTGTCGGACAAGCAGTTAACTACCGTTCTCCCCTTGTTCGAAGCTTACGACCGTTCCAGCTGCCGCTAGCTACTTCCTATTGTTAAAGGACCTCAGGTTTGTATAGTTAGGAAAAATGCAATTTTCGACAAATTGTCATATTACAATTTCCCTTCAGAGTTTCAGCCTTTCCTCATTTATGCCATCCATTTCAGCTGCCTTTTCAAATTTCACACTTCCACTGCCTTTTAAACCTCCCTCCTCTAAATGGGTCTTGCATTATCAGCATTCTTCCTGTCCTATCTATGCAAGTAATCACAGCACTTTTAGTATCTATACAGTGTTGATTTTTTGTATTTTTTCCCCTTTTATACATACTCTATCCTCACTTTTTGTGGGCTGCTTTCCCTATTGGTACCTTTGGGTATATAGTTACTTGCTTTCTAATCGGGGTGACAATCTAGTTAGCAATACGACTAATATAATACTACTCAGTGAGTTCCTAGACAATGTTTTTTTTCAGTCTTGATCATATTACTCCTTATATCTTTTATGAATTAAACATGACAATTTGTCCAAAATTGCATTTTTCCTAACTATACAAACCTGAGGTCCTTTTACAATAGGAAGGTACTAGCGGCAGCTGGATAGGTCGTAAGCTTTCGAACAAGGGGTTCGGTAGTTAACTGCTTGTCCGGACAGGCCGCGGCGCCGCGCGCGGACTGGGAGGTAAAACAAATCACTTTTGCTTTGGCCCAAGCAAAAACTGCAGAGTGAGGGGTGGCATGAGGTGGGGCTATGTGTAAAGGACCTCAGGTTTGTATAGTTAGGAAAAATGCAATTTTGGACAAATTGTCATTTGTTCCGACACGGCATACAAACCTTCGGTCCTTTTACAATAGGAAGACTCACTTCTTGGTGGGTGGAATCTGAGTCTTTTGTGAACAGACTGGTGTTCGCCCAACCTTGGAAGCCTCCCTGGTCGTAAGAGCGAGGGAGGGATCCAAGCCTCTGTCCGATTGATCGGGGGTGTGCACCGCAGGATCAATGGTCAGACCTCTGGACCGAGTACTAAGAGAGAGGCATGCGTATCTCTTCGTACCAGCAATGCAAGAACTTGTTCCTGTACAGGAGCAAATATAAAGTCATGGGTTTGACTCTGTAGGCATCCACTTCCCCCCCTTGTAGAAGGAAGTGGTGGATATTCTGCTCCTATCCCTAGTGAAAGGGATAGGATGGGGCTCTGTCATATAGCTCTGCATGCTCCGTCCTCATCCAGCGTAGTGACGACCATGGCCCTCTGCCCACAGGTAGAGGGGAAGGAAAAGATGGGAAGAGAGAGCAGTCACTCACTCACTCCACACATCCATCCACACAGTCACACCAGGACTCGATGCTGTTCAGCCTGCGAGGGTCTGGGTTAGCTTACACAACTTGTTGAGCAGCCACCACGGGTCCCAAGGAAAATGTATCCAAGGACCTGTGGGCAATATCCCGAAGGGTAGAAGGACGTAAGGTAGTCTGGTTAGACCGACCCCTGCCTTCAGGACCTGCGCCACGGAGAAGTTCTTGCGAAACGCCAACGAGGGGCCAATACTTCTGACTTCGTGAGCTCTCGGACGGACGTACGGATGTCGTCACTACCATCAGCCTCATACGCCCTCCTGATGACCTCACGCAGCCAGAATGAAAGAGTGTTCTTGGATACTTCTTTCTTGGTGACCCCGGTGCTAACGAAGAGGCGTCGACACTCAGGCCTGAGGTGTCGAGTTCTCTTCAGATAGCGCCGTAGCGCCCTCACAGGACAAAGCAGCATCTCATCCGCATCATTATCGGTGAAGTCCATAGGGAGGGAATCGTGAATGACTCGAACCTGTCATCAGGGACTGACGGTTTCTGAGTCTTCGCAACGAAGTTCGGGACGAAATCGAGCGTCACGGATCCCCCATCCCCTGGAGTGTCGTACATCATATGGAAAGACCATGAAGTTCCCCTACTCTCTTCGCCGATGCCAGGGCCAGCAAGAAGAGGGTCTTGAGGGTCAGATCCCTGTCTGACGACTCTCGGAGTGGCTCGAACGGTGTTCGAGTCAGACTCCTAAGGACGAGAGTCACGTCCCACGCAGGGGGCCTGAGTTCCCTGGGTGGGTGGGCAAGACCTTTCGAAGCTCCTCATCAAGCAAGGAGATCTCGAACGAGTTCGAGATGTCCAACCCCCCTCAGTTTCAGGATAGCGCCAAGGCGGCTCTCTGTATCCTTTAACTGTGGGGACTGAGAGGAGCTTCTCTCGGCGAAGAAAAACGAGGAAATCCGCTACCTGCTGAAGAGTGGCTCTGAGAGGAGATAGACCCGTCTACGACACCAACCACAGAAGACGGCCCACTTCCCTGGTACACAGCTGCAGAGGACTGACGGACGTTTCCAGCCATCTCTGTTGCTGCGCTACGAGAAAAGCCTCTCGTTCGCAAGAGATGGTGGATAACAGCCAGCCGTGAAGACGTAGGGACTGGACTGCGGTGGTGGTACGCTCGACGTGTGGCTGGGGCGAGAAGGTTGTGCCAAGGGGGAATCTCTCTCGGTTCTCTGCGAGAAGAGCCAGCAGGTCCGGATACCAAATGGCCTGTGGCCATTTGGGAGCCACCAGGATCATCCTGAGATTCGGGTGAGTGACCAGCGCTCGACTGATCACCTTGCGAATCAGGCTGAACGGGGAAAGGCATAGGCGAAGAGATTGTCCCACGGGTGTTGAAGAGCGTCCTCTGCAGCTGCCCATGGGTCCGGCACGGCCGAGAAGAACACCTGGAGCTTCCTGTGTGCCGGGTGGCGAACAGATCCACGACTGGTCGCCCCCACAGGTCGAAGAGCCTTTCCGCCACGTCCTGGTGTAGAGACCATTCGGTCCCTATCACCTGATCCCGACGGCTGAGCGTGTCTGCTACTACATTCCTCTTCCCTGGAATGTAGCGTGCCGACAGCTCTATTGAGTGTGCCTGAGCCCACTCGTGCACCTGCCGAGTCAACTGGTACAACGGGAGAGACACTAGGCCCCCCTGTTTGTTGACGTAAGCCACCACCGTGGTGTTGTCGCACATCAACACCACTGAGTGTCCCATCAAGCGGTCCTGAAACTCTTGGGAGAGCGAGGAACGCTGCCTTGAGTTCCAGAACATTGATGTGAAGGTGCTTGTCGTTCTCGTCCCACACTCCTGAAGTCAGCAACTCCTCCAGGTGTGCGCCCCATCCCTCGGTCGATGCGTCTGAGAACAGCTGCATGTCCGGGGGGGTGGAGTGCGCAGTGGCACTCCTCTTAAGAGGTTCCTGTCGTCGAGCCACCAGGCTAGGTCCTGCCTCACCTCCTGTGTCCCAGTGACAATGGGAAAAGCTTGGGGGATCCGTCGCCTGTGACCAACTCTCCTTTAGTCTCCACTGAAGAGACCGCAGGTGAAGACGCCCGTGAGGGACTAACTTCTCGAGTGACGACAGGTGTCCGATCACGACTTGCCATCGCTGAGCTACCTGTTCCTGCCGAGACAGGAAACTGGTTGGCTGCCTCCTGAATCTGCTGATCCGCGAGTCTGCGGGGAAGACTCGCCTGCTACCGTGTCGATCAGCATACCCAGGTACTTCATCCCTCTGCTTGGGCTCGAGATCGGACTTTTCGAAGTTCACAACGATCCCCAGATCGCGACAGAACTCAGCAGTCGATCCCTGTCCCTGTAGCAACTGCGAGCGGGAGCTCGCCAGGACTAACCAATCGTCGAGATACCTCATCAGACGTATCCCGTGCGAATGGGCCCAAGCAGACACCAGACGTGAACACTCGCGTGAACACCTGTGGGGCGGTTGAGAGACCGAAGCACAGTGCCCTGAACTGGTACACCGTCCCGTCGAGGATGAAGCGGAGGTTACTTTCTGGTGAGGACTGATGAATGGGTATTTGGAAATACGCATCCTTCAAGTCCACTGAAAGCATGAAATCGTTCTCCCTGATGGGGAGTCGAGCACTGAGCGTGCCGTCTCCATCGGGGGTAACGGGTCTGGCGAACAAACCGGTTCATGGGAGAGAGATCTATCACCGGGCGCCAGCCTCCCGTAGACTTTTCCACCAGGAAGAGTCGACTGTAAAAAAGCCGGTGACTGATCCGTGACGATCTCTACAAGCTCTCTTGCTCAGCAGGTCTTGATCTCCTTGTCTGAGTGCTACGTCCTTCGATGACCCTGGAACGTACGACTGCTGTTGGACCACCCGGGTTGGAGGTGAGGGGTGGCCGAGATTCGAAGGGCGAAGGGTAATAGATATCCCTCCCGAAGACATCTACAATCCAGGTTCTCGGCGCCGTAGCGCTGCCAAGTTGCCCAATGGCTGGCCAGGCACACCCCCCACTTCCGGCAGCAGGTGAGGGGGGAACGCCGTCCCTAGCGTTTCCCCCCTTTCTTCGACTTCTTCCCAGAGCCTCCACGGGATGAGGAGGGCTGGGAGGAGGGTGGTTACGGCTCCCCTTGCTAGAAGTCGAAGAAGACAGAGTCATTCCTCGGGGCTTCGACGCAGCAACCGTCTTAGCAGCCGAGGAAGCGCTAGCCGAGCCTCTTAGACTTGGCCGCAGTCCGAGGCTGCCCAGAAGAAGCCTTCGAGACTGCCTGGTGAACCAGACGGTCACTGTCATCAGTGCGCCGTCTGTCCACCGCAGCGTCCACCATCTCTCCTGGGAAGAGAGACGTGGAACTCCGTAGAGGTCCGTTTCGAAGCCCCAACGCCGCCTCACGCCCCGGCCGCCCTGGAAACCCGAGTAAGGACAGCGTCCCTTCGTCGGAGAACCAGGTTGGCCCACAGGTTCACCATCTGGTGGGAAGGGAAGAAGGAGATGGCTCTTCCCCCAGACTGGCAAAGTCTCCTGAAGGCCGAGTCCTCTTCGGGAGAAATCCCCCCACCCCGAGTTGGCTGCGACCTAGATACTGTGAGGGACCACAGATCTAGCCAGGAGACGGCCTGGAAAGCTGCCATGGCGGTAGATTCCAGGCCTAGTGCCTCTTGCTGCGAGAACCACAGGTTCTAGGACAGGAGCTGTTGCAGAGACACACCCGGAGTCAGCCCCTAGCTAACTCCGGGTTGACCTGTTTGGGCGGCATCGGGTCTTCAGATGGCACGTAAAACCGCCGCTGTCGTAGCAGAGGAGGTGGAAGCAGCTTGTTCGACCTGCCAGACTTGAGCGAACCGTCTTGCCAGGAGACAAGCGATTCAACCTGCCGTCCCAGCACGAGTCCGCAAAAAAGCTGTGAACGCGGCAAACCCACCGTCGGTCTGGGTTCCCTCTTCGGGCCCAGAACGACTCGAGCCGGGACGTGGGCTCGGATGGTGGGAGCGGCGATCCTTCCCACGAGGTCGTTGTGCTGACGAATCAGCGCAATAACCTCGGCAAAGTTCCTCTGGATCTCGGGCGTGATAGCATCCTGTGGAGTGGGACCGTCCAGTCCCTCAAACAGGAGCATCTCCCGAGACCCTCCTCCCTCAAGGAGAGGAGCAGCGACAGCCCCCTCTCGGTCTCCTCCAACCACCTGTGCGTACGACCTGGCTGGTCCGAGAACCGAGCCTGGTACGTACGACGACGTGGAGGGATCCTGAGGGGCGCACCCCTCACGATCACTCCTCATACCTCGCCCCTCCCGGTGTAACCCGAGGAGGTTGAAGGTATGGGAGAGACAGACCTGACGCTCCCTCCTCGCTCGCTGGCAGAACCAGTGGGCTTGGAGGACTGCAGGCGATCGCCAACCCGCGGTGGTGATCGAGCTGCAGACCTAGTCGAGCCGTCTCGCTGTGGAGAACGGCTGGACCGAGAACAGCGGCCCCTCCGGTCTCGTGTGTCAGAGGAGCTGGTGCTGGTCGCCGTACCCGATCGCTCTCTGCGAGAGCGACGGTCAGGTCGACCGGCGAGCTCCACTGTCACTGTGAGATCGGTGCGTATCCTCACGGTGCGTCAGTTCGCTGGCACCAGCCGTGGCTGGTGCCGCGCGAACGGGGGGGCGGGGACCTGCTTCCCAGCCTCAGCCCGTGGCCGGTCATGGACCGTCACGTCCGCCCGGGTAGCCAGCTGTTCGCCGTGAGAGCGAGAGCTGGTCTGGTGAGAGCCGCGTGAGCGGCTGT
The DNA here is from genome assembly GCF_015104395.2 of Macrobrachium nipponense. Taxonomy (NCBI): domain Eukaryota; kingdom Metazoa; phylum Arthropoda; class Malacostraca; order Decapoda; family Palaemonidae; genus Macrobrachium; species Macrobrachium nipponense. Next base: position 78,728,721 of record NC_087206.1, read on the forward strand.
CACCAGTCTTCCGCTCCGTGCCGTGAACCAGACGCTGAGCGGACTCAGAGGTCTGGTTTCCTGGCTGCACGGTCACTGTTAGGCGACCGTTACACTCGGTACCTCTCGCGAACGAGCGGCCGAGCCGGATCCTGCTGCTGTGGCCCGAACCACTGACAGCAGGCGAGGAAGTGCCGGTGTTAGCCGGCACCCCTCTGGTCCCCGTAGTCTTCTTCCTTGCGGGAGAAGAGACGGGTCCTGCTCCCGAAGGAGCAGGGCGACCAGCGGAAGAACCCCCCGTCTCACCGGAGCGAGACGGGCCCTTAGAAGTTGCCCGAAGGAGACTTCTTAGGGGGGGGGGGGGGGGGGGAGGCAACCTTCTTCTTCTAGGCGGTGGGGGGCCTTAGAAGAAGAAGGGGAAGAGGCGGCAGACGACGACGACGACGAAGAAGACGATGAAGACGACGACGACACCTTCCTCCTCTTCTTCTTCTTCTTCGTCAACCTCCTCAGGAGCCGACGTCAGGTCTGTCATCCAGGACGGAGCCGGGGCTGCTGTTGCCGAAGCAACAGGGCCCGGACGTACCTGTCCGAACAGACCAGCATCGGGAGCAGCGGCGCCAGGAACAGGAACCAACATCAGCAGGTGCGAGCATCACAGGAACGGCAGTCGAGACGCAGGAGCAGGAACAGGAACAAGCAGCGGTGGTCACGGCAGGTACGGCAGGCTGTGTGGGCGGGTCCAGGTGGTCGAACCAGCGGCACAGACGTCCTCGGTACCGGTGGGAGGTCCAGGGGCGAGCTCTTCGGGCACATGAAGTCCGGTCGCGGCAGCACGGCAAACCCAGGTGGCGGCATCACACTCCCCCGAGTTACGGCGGACTGGCCCCTGCACCGATGTTGTGGGTGTCACAGAGACCGCGTGCTGGGTGTACACCAGGTGAGGAGGTGACGCGTAGCCGGGTGTTGTAAGGGTCGTGGTGGTGGTTGTGACCGTTGCATGAGTGACCGCCACGGAGCCAGCGAGATGATAGAGCAGCCCCTGGACACTCGGCACGCCCTGCAGCCCCAACGATGCCCACACCTGTCCGAGGTCATCCTTCACGGTGGCAACCGCACCTGAGGAGGCAAAAGTCGGGTGATTAGAAGGATCCTCTACCCGCCTCCGCGCGAAGACGAGCGGATAGAGGACCCAAGAGTACAAACTCTACGTCAGGGTATCTAGCGCCCTCCTCCACACTCGACACGTCAGGAGAGGAGAAGGACCTAGACACCCCCCCCCGAAGGGGAATGGGGCGCGAGACGTGGAAGTTGAGCGGGCCGGCAGGAAAGAAGACGAAGTGTCCGTCACCAAAGGAGTCGCGAGAGCTTTCCGACGACTCCTTTGCAGGCCTTCGCTTCTTCCTGCCCTCATACAAAGTCCACTGCGCCTCCGACCAGTTATTACATACATCACAGGGCTCGGCCCGGGTGCATTCGCGCCCCCGACACCGAGCACACAAAATATGAGGGTCAATCTCTGGGAACGATCTAAACTTCCCACATTTACGCCCTTCGATACCCGGGCAAAGTCTCCTTGGGGTAGCGAGGCGAGGAGATTCCATCATAATTCAATTGAAGGCAGTAATTATTATGCAAAGAGAGAATGATTGTACTTACAATACTCTTTCATACACAATTACAACCAAATACTCAGAAAGCAAACGACGAGCAGCGGGCAGAGAGCGTCGAACACACACGTCCATCCACTGTGAGGCCGAAAGCAAAAGTGGTTGGTTTACCTCCCAGTCGCGCGCGCGCGCCTTTGTGGCCTTGCGGACAAGCAGTTAACTACCGAACCCCTTGTTCGAAAGCTTACGACCTATCCAGCTGCCGCTAGTACCTTCCTATTGTAAAAGGACCGAAGGTTTGTATGCCGTGTCGGAACAAAAACTAATTTCCTTTTTCCAGCTTGAACAGTTTTCATTCCTGTTGTGTTTAGACAGATATTTAGTACTTTAGTTATGAAAAGTTTGGTTGATGGCAGTAATAGTGATGCAGTATATTACAGTTGCGTTTTTCTTTTATTTCTTTACCATGAAAAATAATTTCTCCATGCAATCAATTTTTGGTAACCTTATGGTACATGGCAACTGGAAATTTCCAGTAGACATTGGGAGATTGTTCAGGTATGGCCCAGAGTAGTGTGTCGAGGTGCCATACAGATGTTTAAGCTGCTATTGCCATCCTTGCACAATAATTTATCAAATTCCTAACTCCACAGGATGAGAACAAAATGATGATGGAGTTTATCAAAAATAGCTGGAATGCTTGGTGTGATAGGCTGTGTGGATGGTACACATATATCCTACCTATAGAGAGTCCAGGAGGTCTTAATGCGGAATTGTACAGGTGCAGAAAACACCTTTTTTCTATAAATGTCATGGTTGTATGTGATGCTTCTTTGAGGTTCACTAATGTAATTGTAAATTGGCCAAGCAGTGCTCATAACTCCAGAATATTTTCTACTTCAAGATTAACAGAACCTAGGTAGAGTCGGTCATGTATAGAGGTTTTTTGTTGGGAGACAGTGGTTATCCATGCCGTTCTTATATAATGACACCATTTCTTGCTCGCAATACACATAAACATAGACGTTACAATGCTGCACACATCAACACTCGCAATCTTATAGAACTTGCCAGAGGACTGCTTAAATAAAGTTTTGCAATTATCAATACCGGTCAGAACAAAGTTGGATAATACTAAGAACATAATAATTGCTTGTGCAGTCCTTCATAATTGTGCAATAACAAACAGAATACCTCTACAGGATGAAGAAAATCTTGAATTGAATGATCCTGATGTGGGTATCATTGAAAGGGCTGACAATATCCAAGGAGCTCAACATTGGGCCCACATTGTTGACGGTTTTTTTTTAAGTTTAAATAGATTATGTATTTATTTTCTGTTAATTAGGTTGAAAGTAGTACAAGGAACCACCCCTTTTGGTAATTTGCACTTTAATAACAATAAATCTATAATCTTATTACACTTACATTAAGAAGCATTTTAAATATTGAATTGAATAAAGTGACAACACATTAACCCAAGAATGCTTTTGTCAGAGCTAACAGCTGTATGTGCTAGATAAATTGAACATGTGGGGGTTTCTTTAAGCCCACATCGTGCAGGAAGGTAAATGAATTGAGGAGAGCGCCTGGCTCAAGGAAACACCATGTTTGTGTTGTGAACTCTAATTTTATTAAAACAACTTAACTCTTAAGTAAACATAATAACAGGTACATTGTGCAAAATTAGTTGCTAAATTCATACTCTAAAATGGTTGACTGGTAAAATACCAAAATACTAAATTACTTGTACTTCAATATACACTTCAAGTAAGAAAACAGGAGGAAACACTTAATAAACAAAAAACAGAAAAAACATTGGAACCTGAGTGTATGAAAGAAAATGGCAGTGCTATTTCAGGTATACTAAAGAAAACTTCTCTCAAGTAAATATGCAGAAAACCACCTTTCTAAATTCAACAGAACATGATACCAAGAAAATGAAAATACACTTCTTATTGACTTTATGAAATATGAAAATATAACTTACATGTTTGCCTTTAAAAATGTACACTAATGGATTTATTATATATTTTATTTTTCTGGTTCATCCTGAAAAAAATATTCAATATCAAAAGCAATCTATGGTTAAAAAGATGTAATTCATTCTAGATTACGAGAATTGACTGAAAGGATAAATATTATTTTTTAACATAAGAAAAGATTTATTCAGGAACTATTACCATATTTGTCAATCTGACACCCTGAGAAAGACAAGACTGTTGTACTTGCAAGATGAAAATGGTGATAAAAAAAAAAACTGAACAACTTGTGATTCAGGTTAAATCATAGCTATCTGGACCTGTGGTTCAGGTCAAATCACAACACCATTACTTAGACCTTGTCTTATGATGTCTAATATACATTATTTAGAAACAATGGTTTAAGAATTATATCATAACGGGCTACCAACGCATGAGCCAGTGTCCTGCAGAAGGCGAGGGCAATCTTTATGCAAGTATATCATAAAAATATGGCCAAAGTAATAAGAGGGACATTAAAATATTATACTAGCCCTAAGACATTCTAAACTCTGATTAATTGATAAATTATCCTGTTAGTACATATTATCCCTATCACAGCATAGGGTACCAATTTTGAAAATATAATTTCGAAGTAAATCTTGTAATGTATGATACTCAATACCTAATTTCACTTAACATCAGATTCATCAAAACAATATAATACTTAATATCAAGATGCAAATGGACATATATGAATAATCAATACCTAATTCACTTAACATCAGATCATCAAACAATATAATACTTAATATCAAGATCAAAGATACATATTTTTTTTTTAAACCTATGGACATATTAAACCTATGTAACAGCATACAAACTAAGAAATTAATATTTGGAAGTATACACTAACTTACAAATAGGAACACCTGATTCATGAGAGCACCTTCATATACCATAGGTATAAAATAAAATATATACTAACACTACATCACAACATAGTTAAAAAATATGCAAAATGGTGTTGTTTGGTTTATGAAATTGAGCATAACGTCAAGCAATGGGGCAACTATGGCCATTCAGCATTAGAGAAATAATAAAGCTAAGTGAAGGCTGACCTTATGATGAAACCTTCATTTAACAAACACACCTATCAGTGGAGCCATTTTTCTCTCCTAAAAGCAAACACATGATCTATGGAAATAACACCTACTGTAACCCTAGCAATAAGGCTAAATTCCATAAACCAACCAATACCTAGTTTATTCATATGAGTTGTGCATTGCTTCATAGGCAGATTTTGCAGTTAAGAAAAGCATTCAAGTTAGTAAACACAGTCATTGTTGATGAGTGCATTTCATTCATATTGTTAATCAATTTCACCTTTAGTTCATGCTCTTTTTTGGCCATTTATATTTGTTTTGCTCCTTTTATTTTCCATTCTGAAATTATGCAGTTCCTCTTGTCTTTCCTTACACTGAGTATGCATCATCAATTTTAATTTTTTGGTTGAAGAATGTGCTTCCTCTGTGGGTGTAGAAGACCGAGGTATTGGAGATACATCCCATGATGTGTTGTGCAATTTTGGTGAAGTTCTGCCTGGAGTTACAATAGGCGTTGAAGGACGGGAAGTTTCGTGGGGAACTATGGGTTTAAAAATTAAGTGTTCCATTGAAGACGGTACCGATGACGTAGCTGACCGATTAAGGAATGTGGATCTTGATTCACGATTAGACGAAACACCACTTTCTGATTGTGCTGAGGTTGGAAGTAGTGTCTCCGTAATACCTGAAAATAGTGCCGAGGTCGAAGGCAAATCAGAGGTTGAAGGCAGTGGCTCCGTAATACCTGAAAATATTAGGCAAAATAAATAGTTGATCTACTGCACCTTAGATGTCAATCTCTTCTGCAGCACTTCTAAACTGAGTATACAAGTGCTGAAACCTTTAGGGTCATACAGCATTAAAATGTTATCTTCAACCCAGTCATCAATAATAAAAACATAACCATTTTGCTTTCCCCCAAGGCACTACAAACTTTTCAGACAGGTAGTGTAATGGCCATCAAAAAGTTGAAGGTTCACTATTTAATCAATTTCATTCTTGAAAACATCAGAGTACTTACTTATTTTAACATCATGTATGGGCTCTCCTGTTTCGTCAACTGGATGAAATGTTTCAAGTAAATCTTTGTCCATGATCAATTCTGTCATCAGCGATGCGGCTATCACAAACTCTTCTGAATGGTTTCGAAGATCTGGTGGAGGACCACCACCAGTTCTGCATAGCTTTTTCTTGACAGTAGCATCTTCCTGCTTCACTCTAGTAAAAAAAATATATATATTAGAATAAATAATGTTTTCCCATTGGCTTTCTAATGTATTCTAACAACTGTGACTTTAAAAATAGATTGAAATGAAATATCAAAATATAACACAAAGCCTACTATCCAGTGTACTTCTCTTCCACCTCCAGAATAATGAGTAAAACATCTGTCGCATGATTGAATTCGTAAGAAAAGTCATTTGAGCATTTACACAAATATTAATGAGCACTTAAGAAAATAATTTGACCTTTGTGTGGCTGGAAATGGCTGCACATTATAAAGCATAATAAGGGAAACAACCGAGTGGCCTAGCTGATCCAGTCTCGCCCGCTTGTTGATCCACCCTATGAAAAAGTTCTTTAACACGTCCTGACACTGGAGATGTGCACCTGTCATGAGTCATCGGTGGTGGGAGCAACACCTCAAGACCTGTACCCTCCTTTAGAAGTAGGCAAAAGTACTTTTCTGGGCTTGACCTGTGTCGGCCTGTGAAATGGTTCCTTTGATACTATTTCTGAAGAATAAATATTGCTATTCATCCTAGAGAAAAAAGAAACAATATAATGCCAAGATAAATGGCTCGCTCACTTCTTATAGAAGTGTCGGTATAGTAAGGAGCGAGTGGAATCACTACCAGAGGTCCCTTGCCATTTAGCTTCTTCCTTCGACAAAACCCCGAACTACGGAGGAGCCGTGCTACAGCTCCCGGTCTACTACTAACGTGAGCGCCTCCGACGCCTGAGACGTCATTCCTTCGATAGCGCGCGTTACACCAAACGTTAAAATTTTTTCGGTGCTGTGTTTGCTCTATTTGGATTTATTTGGATTTATTTTCAAGATGTCTTCAACTTCTGCTTCTAAGTTAAGTACTGTTTGGGGTTTCTGATCTCATTTTATGATGATCTTCGTGTTTTATACATATTCGGAGCCTTATCGGCCGTATGCCCCTCGACCGCATGGCGGTACGGGTTATCTCTTTCGGTCTTCCATACCGTTAGAGATTTCCCTTTTTCTCAGTACTTTAGATATGGTTACTTATACATAGTCTCTATATCTTTATGCAGTTAGTTTTTTAGTTAGTGGCCTCCACGGGCACGCTCCGACCCGCACGTTCGGACCTTAGTCTAGCTGATGCCTTACAATTGTTAGGAGTTTTTTATCGAGTCAACGATTGAGAGTCATATCATCTTAATTATTCTGATGTTGCTCTCTTTCCTTCTCTAGTTCCTGATTACCTTTAATAATATTATAGGTACTAGGTTGGCTAACATACACCATGCTTCGGTATGGCGATTAGCTTCCTGTTATAATTTATTTTACCGTTAAGTTAGGCTTTCATACCCCAATTGTCGATTGGGGTGATTAGCCTGCCCCCGCCCCCCTTTTTTCTTGAACTAGAGGTTAAATTAGGCTAACATACCCCTTTCTTCGGATCGGCGATTAACTAATTTTCTGTTTGCTTAGCTTCGTGTTCCCCGTGTTAGTCTAGCTTTAAGATATCGCTTTAATTTTATTTGATTGATTATTATAAATAATCCTATTTATATCAGTGATATTGATGTTGTTCCGACGGTTCTTCCCCACCTCGTATCTTTCACCTGGCTGGGAAGACCACCGGTTTATCACGGTGAGCCACCCGGTTACGGGGTCCCCACCCCCTCCCGTCCCCCATTCCCCCCCTCCATACATTGCCATCCACGTCGATGGGTGATGACTCGTTTCTCACAGCTAGCGTCCGAGTCTGCATGAGAGGGGGTGACTCACGGGACTGGTGGGGATCTCCCCTCCCTACTGGTACTCTCACTCGTCAGTGCCTCGGGGGCTCGGGACCTTCCTCCCCCCTTCTTCTCCGTCCTTAACTGGCCCGCTCAGGGGAGGGCTCCCCTACCCCACATTCTTCCCTACTCTTTCCCCCTCAGTTCAGTCCGGCAGGTGTCTATCCGCCGCTACCGAACATAGAGAGTGGGGGAGGGAACCACTGGGTTTCCTATCCACTTAGGATAGTTCACACGAGCACTTACTGATATAAGGGGTTTTTATTTTGTTTATTTTGTGTTATTTAATGTTTAGAATCTTTTGCGTTACTCCGGGGGTTTTTTATTTCCGCCTCTCGTACTATCCCTTGCTTCGTTAGAAGTTTGACATTGCTCACTCAATATTAATTAACTCCGGGCCATACGGAGAACTCCGGGCCCTACGGAGTCTATTTTTAGTCATATGACAAGTGAGCTTAGGCGGAGGCAGAGACTTTCTTCCCCCCTCGTAATTTTTCTACGTAATATTCATACGTAGATCTCTATCCGTCGGTCCCTACTCCGGCACCCACGGATAGTTTGCATATTATTCCACCGGAGGTTGTCATTGGTACTCATGTATCCTTTGACTTACAGATGTTGTGCCAGGAGATTGGGTGCAGTGCCATCCTCCAAGACCTGTGCGGCCATATAGTATGCCGTTCTCATGCAGGATGTGCAGTGAAAGTGGAGGATTTTATCGTTTGGCATCATGAAGCTTGCCAAACCTGCTACTTGCTAGTAGGAGATGCCTCACTAGTAGTAAGTTTCTTAGCACTTTCTTCATTCAGTCGTCACCTGGAATACTTGTTGTTATATTATACCTTTCACATATGAGACACATATTCATATAATCTCAACACAACTACAACAGACATTCCTCCCCTATCCTCTCCCTAACCTCTAGACCCTTTTTTACAGGGTTCTGATGAAGAAAAGAAGAAAGCTTTGTCGACTCTCAAAGCTTGGGTAGGGGGTTTTGGCCGGAATTCTAAGGGCCGCCCCTACATTCTTACCCAGGATATGGCGGACCTAATATTCCCGGAGCCAAGAAAGGATCAGTGGTGGACCCGATAGCGGCCGCCCCTTTGCTGGCCGACCTTCCAAAGTCATGATCTCCCTACAGGAGGGGGATTTCCCAGAGGAACGTTGCAGAAGACGTTTGCGGCAAATGAAGCCTCGACGTTGAACCCATGGCTATTGACTCCATGGGTACAGGTAAGGGTGTAGTAGGGGCAAGCTCCTGTGGGTTCTCAGGGCCCTTTCCTGAATTCCCTTTTCATCATCCTTCTACTGATCCTTCTACTTCCACTTCTTTCCGGGGCTTCACTGAAGAGCAGCGGTCTGTCCGTCCTAAGGCTACTTCAGTGATCCCCAAGGCTAAGATGACCGAGGAGAAACTTAAAAAGTCTCTCCCCAAGAAATCGGTCATCCTGACAGACACTATAACTCCGGCTCACCACCCCGGATCAGTTAGGTCAAGGGAGGCCTCTTCCCTCTGCGTCGAGGTCCCCCAAACATAGATCACGTAAGATCGGGCTCAAGTCCCTCTTTTTGATCCCGAACCTCCTTTTCGGCTAACATTCTGGAGCAGGTGGGAGTGATCGTAGGGGCCTTGGTTGACAACAAGGTCGGCTCGGTGCTCTCCCAGCTCTCCAGTTCTGTTACGTCTTCCGGCCAGTCGATCCAATCGCTGGCGGAACGGCTGGCCGCTCAGGAGAATGCCATCGCCGGGATCCAAACCTCGATTGCGGCAGGTTCCCCTCTATCTGTGCCACCTTCTCCTCTTCCAATGCCAGATTCCAGCCAACTGCCGGAATTCAAGGCGGCCAACCCTTGGAGGATCGCTTCGTATGCCCCGTTTGTCAACGGAATGTTGACAATCGAAGGCATAGGAACTCGAAGGGTGAGGACTTCGAGTTCCACCCCAGAGACCTTCAACCACCATTCATTGGCTACGTCCGACTAACGGAAGCAGCGGGATGATGAGAGAGGACAAGGGTTCCCAGGAAAACAGTGATCCTTCCGAGGGAAACAGGCACAGCAGACTCTAATGAAGAAGTCTGGAAAAGAATGGGGTGTGTGGGGAAAACACCCGCCATCACAGCCTTTAGGAGTCCTTTCACCATTTTTACTCCGGTGGAAGGGACTCCGCTACCACTGACCCTTAAGGTTAGTGGAAGCAACCTTCAGGCCGCCCTGAAAGACGAGCCCCTGCCTCAACTACGAGAGACGGAACCCACCTCTCTCTTAGTCCCAGGCTCCGAGACGTACTTCGAAGGGGCAGTTCCTACTTTCTCAGTAGGAAAACTAAAGGCGGACTGTGCCACCTCTCTCTTTAGTGAGAGACTCCCCCAGAGTTGTCGGACTCTCTCATCCAGATGGAGTACGACGCCCGGACTAGGCTCGCGAGATCCCTTCCTCCATGACTATGGCGGAGATGACGGCTCTTGTGATACCAACAAGAGCCGTTATTTAAAGTTTTGGCTAAAGGGTCGCTGCACACCATGCAGTGTGACCTTTACGACTTCCTCATAGCCAGGAGAAATTGTAGGAAGCACGTTCTGGCGGAAGCTACTATCCGCCATGAACCGAATAAACTGATTGCTTCCTCAATTTGGGGAACGGACCTCTCTTTCCAGCACCAGTAGTAGCAGAAGTCCTTCATGAGGCTTCTAAGGTCAACCAGTGCCTCAAAGTCAGGTGGGGACTGGTAGCAAAGCGGAGGCAGGAATCTTCTGGTCCTAACCCAAGGAACAAGAAGAAACCAAGGAAGTTCTCTCCCTTCCCAGCCTTCCTTCTCAACCAAACGTTGGTTCAGGCAGTCCCAGCATCACAAGGGCAACCATCGTCAAAGGGTCAACAACAATACCTTGTTCGACCCCTCAGTCCCAGCAATCTCAACCCTCCACTTCCTTTGCTTTGTCTCACCAGCCTACAATTCCAACTATGAAAGCCAGAAAACTTTCAGGCTTTCAATAGGTTTGCGAGAGGCAGTAGAGCAAGAGGTGCCTCTCGATTCAGAGGATCCGGCAGGGCTGCTAACAGGGGAAGAGGTTTCCGAGGAGCAAGAGGTGGCCGCCCCTCGGCAAACCAGCAGTGAGAATCCCAAGGTAGGAGGGAGGCTGTACCTCTTCCGCCAGCGGTGGGGGTTCAGCCCTTGGGCTCAAAGTATAGTAACAAAGGGACTAGGTTGGAGTTGGCTAGAGGGCCCTCCTCCAACCAACAGATTCTATCAAGCACCAACAACGGAATTGGTAGAGTATACCGAAGACCTCCTTCTCAAAGGAGTAGTCTCAAGAGCTCAACAAATTTAAAATTTCAAGGACGCTTGTTCAGCGTGCCAAAGAAAGACTCGGTAAACCGAAGAATCATCTTAGACTGTCCCATCTGAACTTATTCATTCATGCGACAAGTTCAGGATGCTGACCGTTTCGCAGGTACGGACCTTACTTCCCCTGCCCCGTGGGGCCGTCACAACCTCTATAGATCTTACAGATGCCTACTATCATGTTCCCATAGCCAGACACTTCCGTCCATTCCTAGGCTTCAAACTAGGCAACAGATCCTACTCCTTCAAGGTAATGCCATTCGGGCTCAACATACCCGCCCCCAGGATCTTCACCAAATTGGCGGAACGCAGTAGTGCAAGAGCTAAGGAAACAGGAATAATGTAGTGGCTTATCTGGACGATTGCTTATTTGGGCAAAGAACCCCAAAGAATGCAAAGAAGCAACGGTCAGAGTGATCAAATCCTGGAACATTTAGTTTTTCAAATAAACAAAACCAAGTCCAGACTAACACCGGAAATCTCGATTCCAGTGGTTAGGCCTTCAGTGGGACTTACAATCGCACACTCTATCAATTCCGTCGTTGAAAAGGAAAGAAATTGCAAGAGCTACAAAACAATTTCTCAAACGACAAACACATCCAGGAGATGCCAGGAGAGGATCCTGGGCTCACTCCAGTTTGCATCAGTCACAGACGTTCTGCTCAGAGCCAAACTCAAAGATATAAACAGAGTATGGCGCTCAAGAGCGAATTGCAGATCACGGGACAAACTAGCCTTATCCCAGCAATCTTACGGAAACGTCTCCGCCCCTGGACGGAGACAAAGAACCTTTCAAAAGCAATTCCTCTACAGTTTCCCCCTCCATCATTAGTGATCCACACAGACGCCTCACTAACAGGGTGGGGAGGATACTCCCAGTACGAAAAAGTTCAAGGAACTTGGTCGTTAACATTCCGCCAGCTACATATCAATGTACTGGAGGCCATGGCAGTATTCCTCACAACTGAAACGACTCCGTCCGCCCAAGAACTCTCATTTCAAATTAGTTCTGGACAGTGCAGTAGTAGTACACTGCATCAACAGGGCGGATCCAAGTCAAGCCACTTGAACCATGTCATGATAGCCATCTTTTCTCTGGCATGCAAAAACAAATGGCACCTGTCAGCCACTCACCTGGCAGGAGTCAAGAACGTAGTAGCAGACGCTCTATCACGCTCCGCTCCGTTGGAATCGGAGTGGACACTGGACAGGAGTTCATTCATTGGATCAGTCTACAAAGTCCCCGGACTCCAAGTAGACCTCTTCGCCACGGAGTCAAACCACAAACTCCCTTGTTACGTGGGCACCCAACCTCGATCCTCTAGCATACGCTACGGATGCAATGATCCTCGATTGGAACGAATGGAAGAATATTACCTCTTCCCTCCGGTGAACCTTCTCATGAAAGTTTTAGACAAACTCAGGACATTCAAAGGCCAAGTAGCTCTAGTAGCTCCCAACTGGCCCAGAGCAATTGGTTCCCTCTACTCCTAGAGTTGAGACTCCGACCACTACGGATTCCCAACCCCAAACTAACCCAGTTAGGTGCAAACTCAGGAACTGTGTCCGCTTCCTCAAGAATTCAGAAAAACCCTAACTTTATGGATTTTCTGAAATTCGCAGCCATGAGGAATGCAGAAATTGATACCCCATAATAATCTCATTCTTGGAAATCAGATAAAAGAGAATCTACTCTCCGACAATATGATTCATCTGTCAAGAAACTAGCAGAGTTCCTTAAGTTGTCAAATTCTCAAGTCATGACAACGAACCTAGCCATAACTTTCTTCAGATCATTGTTTGAGAAAGGCTTAGCAGCAAGCACTATCACTACGACCAAATCAGCTCTGTTAAAAAGATCTTCCAATTTGGTTTTAGCATAGACCTTACGGATTCGTACTTTACGTCCATACCAAAAGCTTGTGCTAGATTAAGACCATCAACGAGACCTAAATCAGTCTCTTGGTCTTAAATGATGTCTCAAACTGGCCTCGGACATTAACAATGATCTTGCAATTATATATCCCTCCTGAGGAAAAAACCCTATTCTTATTAAGTTTAGCCTCCGGAGCTAGAATATCAGAACTGTCAGCTTTATCAAGGGAACCAGGCCACATTGAGTTTCCTCCCCATCAGGGGAAGTCTCCTTATCCCCAGATCGCCATTTTCTAGCCAAAAATGAAGACCCACAGGACAGATGGTCCTCGTGGAAATCCTACCACTACCTCAAGACATTTCCCTTTGTCCTGTCAAACTCATTAAGAGCCTACCTAAGCAGAACAACTCTGAAATCTTCAGGCCCATTGTTCATTAGGAAGGGAGGTGGTACTTTATCCCTAAAAGGGATCAGGCAACAAATTTTATACTTCATTAAACAGGCCAAATCCAGAGTCCTTTCCTCGGGCCCACGATGTTAGGGCGGTGGCCACATCTATTAATTATTTCCAACACATGAATTTTGACGATCTTAAGAAGTATACAGGCTGAAATCTCCGACAGTTTTGTTCAAACGGCACTACCTAAAACCCTTAGAAGCCCTCAAATTTCCAGCAGTGGCAGCTGGAAACACAGTTTTCTCCTGATTCTTAATTTTTACTATAACTTCTTGTAGCCTTCCCTTCTACCTGCACCATTGCACCCTTACTTAGTTTAGTCGCCTCCATGTATTGGGTTACCTTGAGTTTGCTTTTGTTCATCATTCTAATCGGATTCAGTTCCATTCTTTTGTATATATCAACTTATATCTGTCTTTGCCTAACCTGTATTGTTATTGTTTGTTGTTAGGCTAACTAATTTTAAGTGATAAACCCAGTGTTTTTAGGGCTATACTTCCCTTAGGGTAAGACTGTAATTTAGTGATTATTATACTATTAACCTTACAAGTGTTTAACTTTACTTTTTAATTTATCTGTACTGTTCCTCAAGCTTGGTGTTTGGCATTCTCTGGTACTATTTCACAGGCCGACACAGGTCAAGCCCAGAAAAGGGATTTTGAACAGAAGGAAAAATCTATTTCTGGGCAACGACCTGTGTCGCCCTGTGAAACCCCACCCTGTAGTTAGATTATCCTCACCAGCTTACCCCCAAGCTTGGAGGCTATCTTCAGGAAGACGTCTCAGGCCGTCGGAGGCGCTCACGGTAGTAGTAGAACGGGAGCTGTAGCACGGCTCTCCGTAGTTCGGGGTTTTGTCGAAGGAAGAAGCTAAATGGCAAGGGACCTCTGGTAGTGATTCCACTCGCTCCTTACTATACCGACACTTCTATAAGAAGTGAGCGAGCCATTTATCTTGGCATTATATTGTTTCTTTTTTCTCTAGGATGAATAGCAATATTTATTCTTCAGAAATAGTATCAAAGGAACCATTTCACAGGGCGACACAGGTCGTTGCCCAGAAATAGATTTTTCCTTCGTCAAAATCCCTTTTTGGGAGGGTGGATCAACAAGCGGGCAAGACTGGATCAGCTAGTCCACTCAGTTGTTTCCCCTATTACCACTTGAGTTAATGTAGCCTACCCTGAGCAGTTCACATATTTGCCACAATCTATCGTAGCCAAGACTGGTAGGCATTATGCAGTCTTCAGGCTTCAGACATGCTAGCATAATGTGAACTCAATAAAAAAAAAAGAAACAAAAGGTTAGCCTATTTCGGTGTTGCCCAAATCCAAATCATTTGACAACCTGCAGACAAGCGCCAAGATCTCAAATGTTGGCTTAAACTTTTGAAAATAATCACTTGGCCCAGTTTGCAAGCAGGTATCACGTTACGTTGGGTAAAAACAGTATTTATACTTCGGAAAATCTCGTATAGCTACCCATAAGAAAAATAGCCAAAGTTTTACCATCAATTTTTACAGTAATAAACTGGCTGTTTAATTTAGTTGCAAATCAACCCATTAACAATACGATAATAATACTGTGTGCTCTAGCCCTTCTATCCACCAGGAAATTGTAAGATCCTCCGCATAGCTATTCTAAACCTAAATTAGATTACCCAAATTTCCTATGATAGACATTAATAAATAAAAATTCATATCAAATTATACAAACCTAATGCCTGATACACCAACTGCTTTTGTAATAAGCTAGACATTACTAACCTAACCTTTCCTAGAAGAGCACCCCTCACATCCCCTATGATTTGCTTAGCATAGCCTAACCCAACCTATTCTACTATGCCCCATTCTATTTATTTGAAGATAATATATTTATATAATATAATAGCTTTAGATGATAAAATAGTGTTCCCTTGGATAAGCTACACTAGGCTAGCCTGATGCGAGTAGCGTTAACAATTGAACAAGCAACCTAGGCCTGTCAATAGCATAAATTTATTTTAACTTAACTGATAGTTTACACACCATTTTGCCCACAGCGGCCTAAATTTACTCTGACTACTATTACAAAACAAAAATGCATCCTTACTTGCGTTTTATGTGGTCGAAACAGCGCTGGACCTGCATTGATGACCGTGGAGGTTGGTCTGGATACATGGCGTTGAACTTCAAAGTAACTTCTTGCCATGCCTGACGTTTTCTTTCCAAAGTTCTACTTCCCGTAGATTGTTCGTTGGTTACACTCATGCTCCTTCATCAAATTAAGCATCATTAAACGCCAAGAATCAGCTACTGGGGGTGCACGCTCCATATTCCAGCATCCTGGTAACTTGGCAAGTTGCGTAAATTGCTCGCGGTAACTGTTTGTTCAGATTTCCATGCCATATCAGGACAGCAAATATCAAGTATACAAAATATACTACAGATATGCAGTATCTTTTTATACTAAATAATAAAGACATAAAGCCAATTTCAATTTAGTATTATGGTACTAAAATAAAAAGTCTATGATACTGATACAGCCTTGTAATCATCGATTCCAGTCATTTCATTCCCAGTAATCGCATATGTTGATAAGACTGTTCAGCCAGTGAGGCAATGTGATGGGAGTTCGGCCGTCGTATGATTTCTGGATACCACGACAACCCTTCGTTTGAGACCATACAACAGCGATTGCCTTCGTATTGACAAATGCGATCGTATGATTTCTGGATATGGCCCTGAGTCTTAAGAACAGACTGGTGTTCGTCCAACCTTGGATTCCCTCCCTGGTCGTAAGAGCAGAGGGAGGGATCCTAGCCTCTGCCCAATGATCGGGGTGTGTACCGCAGGATGCGATGCTGTTCTGTCAGCTCGGGTGCTGGGTAAGCTACACAACGTGTTGAGCAGATACCACGGGACCTATGGAAAGAAAGTGTCCAAGGACCTGTGGGCTATATCCTACCAGATCACACACACACACACACACACTGAGCACCCAGAGAAAGGTAACAAAGAAAGATATGAAAAAATGAGCAAACTAAACTGGCTTTAAAGAGAGAGAGTAATCAGGTCCTCATTTGAAGGTTGTAGGAAAGTAACTGATAGGTCATAGGATGGCCAGGGCATTGTGGGAGTCGTTTTGGGGTCCGAAGAAGGAACCCAAACCGACGGTGGGTCTGCCGCAATCAGAGCTGGCCGACTCTGTGCTAGACCAGGTGGAGTCTCTCGTCTTCGGACAAGAGGGTTCGCTGAAGTCTGGCAGGTCGTCTAAGCTACTTCCTCCTCCTCTACTGCGACAGCAGCGTTTCTACGTGCCATCCGAGGATCCAATGCCGCCCAAACAGGTGAACCCGGAGCTAGCCAGGCTAACTCTGGGAGTGTCTCTGCAGCAGCTCCTGTCAGAGAACCTCTGGTTCTCGCAGCAAGAGGCACTAGGCCTGGAATCCACCGCTATGGTGGCTTTCCAGGCAGTCTCCTGGTTAGACCTGTGGTCCCTCACAGTGTCTAAGTCGCAGCCACCTCCGGAAATATTTCTCCTGAAGGGGACTTGGCGTTCAGGAGACTTTGCCAGTCTTGAGGTAAGGCTATTTCCTACCTCGCCCACCAGACGGTAAACCTGTGGGCCAACCTGGTACTCCGCCGTAGGGACGCAGTCCTTACCCGAGTATCCAGGGTGGCCAGGCGTGAGGCGGCACTTGGACTTCGCAACGGACCTATTCGGAGTTCCTCCTCTCTCTTCCCAGGAGAGATGGTGGACGCTGCAGTAGAAAGGCGGCGCACTGATGACAGTGACCGCTTAGTACACCAGGCAGTCTCGAAGGCTTCTGGGCAGCCTCGAGTAACTGCAGCCAAGCCCAAGAGTTTGGCTAGCGCTTCCTCGGCTGCTAAGACAGTTGCCCCATCTAAGCCCCGAGGGAAGACTCTGCCTTCAACTTCTGCCAGGGGAGGTCGTCATCAGGCCCCCTCCCAACCCTCCTTCTCACGAGGAGGGGCCGGAAAGAAGTTGAAGAGAGGCGGGAAACGCTAGGGATGGCGTTCCCCCTCACCTGCTGCCAGAAGTGGGGGGGTGCCTTGCGAGCCATTGGGCAACATGGCAGCGCTATGGTGCCAAGACCTGGATAGTAGACGTCCTTGAGGAGGGATATCTACTACCCTTCAAATCTCGGCCACCCCTCACCTCCAACCCGGTCCATCTTCAAACCTACGTCCTGGGAACATCAAAGGACGTAGCTCTTCGACAGGAGACCAAGACCATGCTGAGCAAAGGAGCTGTAGAGATCGTCAGGGATCAATCACCGGGCTTCTACAGCCGCCTTTTCCTGGTGGAGAAGTCTTTGGGGGGCTGGCGCCCGGTGATAGATCTCTCTCCTTTGAACCGATTTGTTCGCCAGACTCGGTTCAAGATGGAGACGGCATGTTTCGTGCTCGACTCCATCAGGGAGAACGATTTCATGCTTTCAGTGGATTTGAAGGACGCGTATTTCCAGATACCTGTCCATCAATCCTTCAGGAAGTACCTCCGCTTCATCCCCAATAGGACGGACGGTGTACCAATTCAGGGCCCTTTGCTTCGGTCTATCAACCGCCCCACAGCTGTTCACGTGAATGTTCACTCTGGTGTCTGCTTGGGCCCACTCGTCCGGGATACATCTTTTGAGGTATCTCGACGACTGGTTAGTACTGGCGAGCTCCCGCTCGCAGTTGCTACGGGACAGGGATCGACTCCTGGAGTTCTGCCACGATCTGGGGATCGTGGTGAACTTCGAGAAGTCCAATCTCGAACCCAAGCAGAGGATGAAGTACCTGAGTATGCTGATCGACACGGTAGCATGGCGAGTCTTCCCCACAGACTCACGGATCAGCAGATTCAGGGAGGCAGCCAACCGGTTCCTGTCTCGGCAGGAACAGTCAGCTCAGCAATGGCAAGTTGTGATCGGCCACCTGTCGTCACTCGAGAAGTTAGTCCCTCACGGGCGTCTTCACCTGCGGTCTCTCCAGTGGAGACTAAAGGAGAGTTGGTCACAGGCAGAGTACCCACCGTACTTCTCCGTGTCCCTCACGGAGGAGGTAAGGCAGGACCTAGCCTGGTGGCTAGACGACAGGAACCTCTTAAGAGGAGTCCCTCTTTGCACTCCCCCCCTGGAGATGCTGCTGTTCTCAGACGCATCAAAAGAGGGATGGGGCGCACACCTGGAGGAGTTGCTGACTGCAGGAGTGTGGGACCATCACGACAAGCACCTTCACATCAGTGTCATGGAGCTCAAAGCAGCGTTCCTCGCTCTCCAAGAGTTCCGGGACCGCTTGATGGGACACTTTGGGGTGTTGATGAACGACAACACCACAGTAGTGGCATACGTCAACAAACGGGGGCCTAGTGTCTCTCCCGTTGCACCAGTTGACGCTGCAGGTGCACGAGTGTGCCGTGGCTCACTGGATAGACCTGTCAGCCTGCTACATTCCAGGCAAGAGAAATGTAGTAGCAGACAAGCTCAGCCGTCGGGATCAGGTGATAGGGGCCAAATGGTCCCTACACCAGGACGTGGCGGAAAGGCTCTTCAACGTGTGGGGGCGTCCAGTAGTGTATCTGTTCGCCACCCGGCACAACAGAAAACTTCAGGTTTTCTTTTCAGCCGTGCCAGACCCATGGGCAGCTGCAGAGGACGCTCTTCAACATCCGTGGGACAACCTCTTCGCCTACTCCTTTCCCCCGTTCAGCCTGATTCGCAAGGTGATCAGCCGAGTGCTGGCCACCCTGAACCTCAGGGTGATCCTGGTGGCTCCCAAATGGCCCCAGGCCATTTGGTATCCGGACCTGCTGGCTCTGCTTGCAGAAGCACCGAGAGAGATTCCCCCTTGGCACAACCTTCTCGCCCAGCCACACGTAGAACGGTACCACCGAGCAGTCCAGTCTCTACATCTTCACAGCTGGATGTTATCCACCATCTCTTGCGAGTGAGAGGCTTTTCTCGCAGGGCAGCAACAGAGATGGCTGGACACGTCAGACAGTCCTCCGCAGCTGTGTACCAGGGGGAGTGGGCCGTCTTGTGTGGTTGGTGTCGTAGACGTGGTCTATCTCCTCTCAGAGCTACTCTTCAGCAGGTAGCAGATTTCCTCGTTTTTCTTCGCTGAGAAAAGCTCCTCTCTGTCCCCACAGTCAAAGGATTTAGAGCCGCCCTGGGACTAGTCCTGAAACTGAGGGGAGTGGATATCTCGAACTCGTTCGAGATCTCCTTGCTAATGAGGAGCTTTGAAAGGTCTTGCCCACCCAGGGAAACTCAGGCCCCCTGAGTGGGATGTGACTCTCGTCCTTAGGAGTTTGACTCGAAGACCCTTTGAGCCACTCCGAGAGTCGTCAGACAGGGATCTGACCCTCAAGATCCTCTTCTTGCTGGCCCTGGCATCGGCGAAGAGAGTAGGGGATTTTCATGGTCTGTCCTTCAACGTTAAACATCCCAGGGGATGGGGATCTGTGACGCTCGATTTCGTCCCGAACTTCGTAGCTAAGACTCAGAATCCGTCGATCCCTGACGACAGGTTCGAGTCTTTCACAATCCCTTCCCTATTGGACTTCAACAATGATTCGGATGAGATGCTGCTATGTCCTGTGAGGGCGCTACGACGCTATCTGAAGAGAACTCGACACCTCAGGCCTGAGTGTCGACACCTCTTCGTTAGCACCGGGGTGACCAAGAAAGAAGTATCCAAGAACACGCTTTCTTTCTGGCTGCGTGAGGTGATCAGGAGGGCTCCGTCCGAGAGCCCGCGAAGTCATGAGCATTGGTCCTTCCCTTGCGTTCTGCAAGAACTTCTCCGTGGCGCAGGTCCTGAAGGCAGGGGTCTGGGCCAACCAGACTACCTTCGCCTCCTTCTACCTTCGGGATATTGCCCACAAGTCCTGGGATACTTTTGCCTTGGGACCCGTGGTGGCTGCTCAACACGTGTAGCTAACCCAGCCCCTAGCAGGCAGAACAGCATCGATTCCTGGTGTGACTGTAGAATGGATGAGTGAATGAGAGTGTGACTGGCTCCTCTTCCCCATCTTTTTCTCTCCTCTACCTGTGGGCAGAGGGACACGGTCGTCACCCTACTGGAAAGGATGAGATGCAGGTAAGCTACTCGACCGAGCCCCATCCTATCCCTTTCATTAGGGATAGGAGTGAATATCCACCACTTCCCCCAACAAGGGGGGGGGGGGGGGGGGGGGGGGGGGGGGGGGGGGGGGGGGGGGGGAGTGGAAGCCAACAAGAGACAGACCCTAACTTTATGTTGCCTCTTGCTACAGGAACAAGTTCTTGCTTGCTAGTTTTAAGAGATACGCTTGCCTCGCTCTTATTACTTGGGTCCAGAGGTCTGACCATTGATCCTGCGGTACATACCCCGATCAATTGGGCAGAGGCTAGGATACCTCCCTCACTCTTATGACCAGGGAGGCAATCCAAGGTTGGGTGACTACCAGTCTGTTCTCAAAGACTCAGATTCCTCCCACCAAGAAGTGAGTCTTTCTATTGTAAAAGGACCGATGGTTTGTAAATTGTACCGGAACAAATGACAATTTGTTGAAAATTGCATTTTTCCTAACTATACAAACCTGAGGTCCTTTTACATATAGTCCCACCTCATGCCACCCCTCACTCAACATTTTTTTCCTGGGCCTAAAGCAAAAGTGATTCTTCACCTCCCAGTCGTGCTGCGCGCGCACTGTCGGACAAGCAGTTAACTACCAAACTCACTTGTTTGAAGCTTACGACCATCCCAGCTGCCGCTAGTTACCTTCCTATTGTAAAAGGACCTCAGGTTTGTATAGTTAGGAAAAATGCAATTTTTGACAAATTGTCATTTTTTACTGGTGCTGTGCAAGTGCCAGACATTCGCTGTATTACCAAATCTTACTTTATTATAAAAATGCCATTTTTTTTTATTTCCTGTTCATTCACACTCAGTTCGCACATCTTAGTATTTTTGTTCAGACTGATTTCTGTACAAGATAAAGCCTTTCCATCTTAATGGGTAACCTGGCAGTTGTCAAATGATGAGGTCTAAAACAAATTAAGTTTTTAGAAAGAGTTTACATTTTAAATACAAATCTAATAATATTCAGGAAATGACCACCTTCCCACCCCCATTTCTTCTTGTGAATGCAGATACGTACAATACTCTACAGGGAATGACTTTGTATCTTGTAGAGTGTGTGTGAGGCACTAAATTCTTGTGACAGGCAATTGCAAAATGATGGATACTGTATGTACTAAAAAACTTGTCTTTACACATTTTTGCTTTCAAACAGTTTGGTATTAAGTGGAAAACAAGTAATCTTGTTAACAAGATTTCAATCATCAGGTTGCAACTGCATAGAATTTTCATTTATTTAAATAAATTGTTCTCTTATTTTTTAACATTTTTTTTCAGGCATACACATCTTGCAGCAGACTTTCAAGTATGCTTGTACCTCTCAGTCTTCGACAGCAGTGTTTGGATTTTCAAGAACCATGTTTAAATTTTCCTCACATATTGCTAAAAGTAAGAATATCATATTTTTTCTGAAGACATTGTTGTACAGTAATTGAATTAAAGTTTTTAATTTTGTTTGTTTTTATACAAACTGAAACTAGCATGTGTATTATACACAGTGCATTAGAGTGTTAAAGTTGAACAAGATTTGCAGAAAAGATAATATTACTCATCTTTAGAAGAAGAGATCTGCCAAGAAAAGGAATATTAGTGTTCACCACTTTCCAAGTACTACTGTACTGTATTTGAATTAGTTCTTAACCAAGAAATTATTTTTTTCTTATGTATGTTTTGAAAATCATATCTATTCTCTCTCTATAGTTTTCCTAAAATAAATACTTGCTGATTGTTCAGTTTTATAGCAAATTTCATATTTATGAAAGAAATTATGACTGTACTAGGCTTTGGAATTTTATATTTCAAAAGCCAAGTCAGTGGAGGGTAGGGAATTGGCCTAAATAAGTGTATGCTAGAGGTGCAAATTCTGCACCTGGTTTATTGAGTTGAACCTTCCTGAGTAGCCATTCTCATAGCACCAGTAGCTCTGCAAGTTGCGTACATAATAAGAGCTTGTTCATCTCATAAAAATGATTTCATCTGCAAAATGTAATGAGCTTAGCTGTTACCCAACTCATAGTAAGATTTTAAGTTTTGAAAGCATGAATATTATAAGACTTGAGGATTATGGTGCTTATGGATTTCCACCTCTTCTCAGAGTTGAGAATAAACATCTTGGTTTACAGTAGAGGCTCAGCTGCAACCAGGATTGCCATCAGGGATAGCTCCAAGGGTACGTGATTTGCAGGGGGTGGGCCGTGGTGGTAAAAGTAAATTTGACCAACTCGAGTCGGTCAATGTTGAGGTTTGACCAACTTGAATTATTTTATTAAATTGACCTCCTAAGAACTGTTTAGTATTGTAAAAAACTAAAAGAGAACACATTAAACATTAAGTGATTTTATTGATCACAGAATATTGACTGCAAAATTGAAAATATTTATATATACATAGGATGAATGAATAATGTTATGATACAAATAGTTTAACATCAACATTAACTCTTTATAGAATAAGTTTGGATTCATGCAGTGAAATTTGACGGTCCAACTCAGTCAGGAACACGGGGGGAGAGTTATCCCCTCCCCTTGGAGCCATCCATGGTTGCAGTGAGAAACCTGGCAAGTGTTTACCTTGGAGTATACTCTGGCCTATTTCACAAACCAGGAGAAGACAGTTTTACCAGGCTTTCAATCTTCATAGGGAAAAACAGCAAAAATTTCTTTTGGATAAGACAGATCAAATATGCCAACAGCCCACCTTTTAGATGAAGAAGAAGGTTGTGAAACCTTTTCACTAAGATATCAGAACCTGAAGTGGAAGGTAGTCCTTGGGAACATTGGAGTTTGTGGGAGGATTGGGAGTTTAAACTTGAGCAAAATAGAAATGAACCTGCCTTGGACAGAAGAAGGTGCTGTGATTCTAAAATCCTTGGCTTTGACTCGGCCAGCACCCCACAAGTGAGGTGCACAGAAACAAAGTGTTGTTGAAAGATACATGGATAGCTGGGCAGTGATGACTTCCACACTAGATTTCCGTCCTAGGTTGACAAGTCAACTGGGAGGAGTCAGACATTGTGACAGGCTATGTCAGGTTCTCATTGGTCATATATTTCTAGAGAAGAGGATCATTTACTACTGATTAAGATTTTATACTTTGCTTTTGCAGCTATGCAGGTCATGAAAGCTGATAGGAGATTTACAGTGGAAGCAGAATCTCAGGAAAGGAAGTGGTTGCTCCTGTGACAGAAATTCATTTCTTTTTGTTGCTTTCACAAAGGGCTGAGGACCTAGCTGACTACATTTTCAGACAGTGGGTATCTGGTCTGCACAGTACAAAAACTGTTTCATAAAGAAAAGGGAAACTATTCTGTGGCCTCCAGAAACTTTTGAGGAGCATGTGTCAGATAAGGTGGGAGTAATATCCAATAAGTCAACAATTTTGGTTATTTAAATTGTGAAGTATATATCATCTGGTTTCACATGGTTTGAGGAATGCAGAAATAGTATTGCCCTAAAGGGCATCTGAGTCACTAAGTACTGTCAGGAAAACTTTAGGAGGAGGAATCGGATTCAGACCTTGGATGTGCTGATCCATGCTAATATTATAGAGAACACTTTGGCAACTAAAAGAATCTCCAGTTGAGAGTGGTTACATGCCTTCAAATGTAAGTCTGAAGGCTAGGACACTCATTCCTTTTGAGAGTTGTCAGGAATATTTTATGACAGTGTAAAGGACATTAAAAGTTATGGGTTTTGATAGATAAAAATTCAGTTTTACTTTGCTTTTCAGAAAATATTTTAATATATCTTATAGATCTGATCTGATTAATCAAAAATTTATTGATAAAATGATAAGATTTTAATTGTAAAAAAATTCTGTTTGCAGGAAGATAATGCTTACATGAGTAGTAGTGTGTTAGCATCTTTCATAGATACAGCAACTTTGTCATATCGTCTAAGAACTTCACCGTTGCCCCTGCGGAACATTACAGAATTGCTGACTTTTTCTGATCGACCGGTAAGACTTGAATTTTTATGTTCTCAAAATGAAAGCAAAGATTGAGGATCAGAGCTTGTGCATGATGCTTGTACTTCAGCTAAAAGAAATTGTATTTACAGGTGGTTGGCAGCACGTTATCTCTACCTCTAGGGTTAAGTAGCGACAGTTACTTGATGGAGTGGCTTTCTGATGGAAATCAGCCTCTGCGTGTTCCTTTAAGTCCAGGTACAGATATCAAAGTTGATGCTTTCAGTGAAGTGACTGTAATAAGAGGGATTCCATCATCACGTCTTATAAGGTAGGTTTAGAAAATGTTTTGTCTTTTGGTTCTTCAAGAGGCAGCTTCATAAAGGAAAAATTATGACTATTCTAGTCATGCCCTACGCTCATTATTCAGTTACTCATTGCCTATCAATATTAACAAGGGATCCTATTGTTATTTTCTTATTATTGCCATTGAACAACTTTACTGTCAAGAAATTTGTTCATACTTTTTACTCTTGCATAAAAATTTTTAGATACATTTATCTCATCCTTTGACCCTCTTTTGGAACAAATTTTTGGTTTACAGTATTTGTTCTTGCCTTTTGGCCCTTTTGTAACTGTTTCTTCAGAGCATTTACTCTTTCCATTAAACCTTTCTAAGACAATTTCCCGTAATGCATTTATTCTTGACTTTTGACCTTTTTGTAAGGTAGGTACTAATTTCATGCATTCAGGGCAATATTTACTCAGAACTTTTTTAAAAGTTCATTGCCGTCACTGCGGAATTTACTATTGCCTTTTGATCTTTTTCAAAGACAGCTTTTCTCTTAACCCTCTTACGCCGAAGCGGTAAAAAAAAAATTGTCTCCCGTGTGCCGGAGGTGTTTCAGAGTGAGCGTGGAAGTGGAAAAAATATTTTTTTCAAAAAATCACAGCGCGCTTAGTTTTCAAGATTAAGAGTTCATTTTTGACTCCTTTTTTTGTCATTGGGTGAAGTTTAGTATGCAACCATCAGAAATGAAAAAAAAATATCATTATCATATATAAATAATGCGATATATGATAGCGCAAAAACGAAATTTCATATATAATTGTATTCAAATCGCGCTGTGAGCAAAACGGTTAAAGGTAACAAGTTACTTTTTTTTCGTTATAATGTACACTAAATTGCGATCATTTTGGTATATAACACATTGTAAAACGATAAAAGCAACACAGAGAAAATATTATCACAAAATAATGCATGAATTCGTAACGAGCGGACGTAAACAAATATTTTTTTCAAAAATTCACCATAAATCTAAATATTGTCCTAGAGGCTTCCAATTTCTTTCAAAATGAAGACAAATGATTGAATATTACTATACTATAAGAGTATTAGCTTACAATTGCAGTTTTCGACCATATCTCACGAGTTAAAGTTGACCGAATGTCAAATTTTTATATATATATTTTTTATATGCAATTATTTCGGAAATAATAAAAGCTACAACCTTCAAATATTTTTCGTTTTATTCTACATAAAATTGTGCACATTTTCATATATAAAACTCTATGAAATGCCTAATATGAAACGGAGCAAATATTCCGAGAATGGTACGTACGCATTTCGGAGATTTGTGGCGGAGAATCCGCGCGCGGAGGGAAGGAAAGATTTTTTTTTAAATTTACCATAAATCTAAATTTTGTTCATGAAACTTACCTGTCAGATATATATATAGCTGTATTTTCTGAAATCCGACAGAATTTAAAAAACTTCCGACACACGCAGTGGTCGGCCAGGTGGTTAGTACCCATTCCCGCCGCTGGGAGGCGGGTATCAGGAACCATTCCCATTTTCTATTCATAATTTTTCTGTCGCCGGTGCTGAAAACACCTGTTTTCAGTACCTCCGTCTTAGGATTTTGGAAACTTCATTGCCGCTAAGTATCCTAATTGTCTTTTGATTTATTTACTTGGATTTGTGGCTAGGCATACGCTATCTTAAATTGATTTGAATTTGATTCATTTTTGCATAAGATATCTGAATCTAGTTAGGCTAGTTTCAGAGGGGGTTGTCTGCAAAGATAGGATGTGGCTACCGAAAGCTTCGGTAGATCCGCACTTGGTATGCACGAGGGGTTTGGGTCTTGCTTCTTTGTTGAGATTTGTCATGTAAGGAGTGTGAGACTTTGTCTATTCCGTAAGGAAGACGTATGATTCGTATGTACGCAATTAATCAGTAAACATGTCTAATTCCGTAAGGAAAAAGTATGATTCGTATGTACGCAATTAATCAGTAAACATAAGTCAGGGTAGTGAACCTGCTAACCTTCCTGTAGACTTTATTTTGCCTAACCCTATAGTATGGCCTACGGGGTATGAATATGTCTGCGAGAGGTGATCGCTCTCCTTCATTGTTGTGAAGAGTGCTACTTCTGTTATTGTTACTCCTAACCCTGTAATGTTGCCTTCGGGCCCTAAAACAGTGTCTGTAGAGGTTATTGCCCTTTTCTCTTATACTCTTTCGATTCGTAACTTAGAATCGAAAGTGCTTGCTTTAGAGAGCAATAGTGAAGTGGCTAAGTGCAGTGACAGTGCCCCCTTGTGTAGTGGAGGGTGCGTCAGATCGGCCTTATAACGCCTCTAGGTCTAGACCTCTGCTTGACTCCCAGGACCACAGGGAGAGGGCATGTCGAAAGCCGAAGGAGGGTTACGAGGAACCCCCACCGATCTGGCGTGCCTTCGGCAGTTTCTGATGAAAATCCCCAGACTGCCAAAGTTCGTGCACGTGCACGAATCCTGAAGGATTGCTTCTCGTTCCTCCGAGGCGTCCTCCCCGCTGCAAGGGTTGAGCTCTCGGAAGGACTCGCGCCCTCTTAGAAGCTTTAGAGAAGAGGACGCTTCACGTCCTCTCTCTCGTCAGGAGGGAACGTCAGATCCGCCCCATAACGCCTCTATGCCTGGACCTCTGTCGGACTCCCAGGACCAGGGAGAGGGCATGTCGAAAGCCGAAGGAGGGTTACGGGGAACCCACATCGATCTGGCGTCCCTTCGGTAGGACCTGTTGACGTTTCCCAGGCTGCGGAAGATCGTGCACGTGCACGAATCTCGAAGGACTCGCGCCCCTAACTAAATAGAAGCTTTAGAGAAGCGGACGTCGTTCACAACCTCCCTCACTCTCTCGTTATGCGTTTCAGTGAGAAGTAAGAAGGCGAACGTCGCCTGATCACGTGTACGTCTTTCCACCGAGAAATATGAAAAGAAGCAGTTTCTCTCGCTTTTTTGTTTTGACGCCTGTCAGGAGCGTGACGCTTTTCTGCACGCTTCTTTTGACGCTCGGCTTGAACGGGACGCTCGGATGGACGCCAGGCGCGCGCCAGTGGACGCCGAGCGCGCGCCAGGACGCCGAGCGTCCTCGCAACTGGACGCCGAGCGCGCGCCAGCGCACACCAGGTTTGTATCCTGGCTGAACGCTTCTGTTGAACTCTTCAACTTCAAGCTCTTGTTTAAGATTTGAGCCTCAAGAATGTGAAGTAAGCTGTGGCTTCTTCGGAGGAAGCTTAAAGTGAACAGACAACTTCTTCTTCGAAACCCAGCAAGACCTCGGGTTTCGTGAATTCAAGAGGTCTCTGTCAATATTATATTGTTTTTCGCAAAGGTGGATGGAGTTAAGGAAAGCTCAAGGGAAGATCTCGTTTTCTCTACCGCAGTCAAGACTTTGTGATAAGGCAGTTACGGGTTATGTAAAGGCTCGACTTCTCGGCGACGTTCAGTAGGATTCTTGCAAAGGCATTCATCAAAAGGACGCTCTTCAGGAAAGCGCAAGACAGGACTTCCTTTGCCACCTTTGCCATACTGCCAATAAATTTTAAGCTTTAGCAGGCATTAGTTGTGATACAGGAGAGGAAGCTGGTTGGAGAGTTTTTCTTCCTCCTCCACAGGATAATTTTGCAAAGCTTTTTAGCCCATCTGAAAGGGGTTTTCAGATGATAGATTTTGTTAGTTTCTAGTCGGGAATACGCTGCCGAATTGAACATCGTCGTTCTACCTGCCGTAAGCCCTGTCTCTTAACAGGATTCTTGCCCCTTTCTCGTTTGAGACGGGAATGGGAAAAAATAAAATGCTCGACTTCCTGGATTACGTTTTGTCAATTCAGTGACTTTCCCCCATTGACAATATACTATCGTTGTGTCAAGTAAGTGGGTATCCCCTCATTGACAAAATATCTCTTTGTCCCGTAAATGGGTTAGTTCTCATTGACAAACATCTCTTTAACTTATATTGCGTAAGCGAATAAGCTCTTATTGACAAGATTCGGAAGAGCTCTCATTCGTCATTCGCAGACTCGTACAAGAAATAGACTTGTAGACTACGTCAATGAACGCTTATGTCCAATAACATAAGAAGCTTGAGCTGTCTGCTTCGATTCTCTAAGTTTTGTTCATAAAACTTGCCTGTCAGATATGTATGTAGCTGTATTTCCGAATTCAGCTATATATATGTCTGCCAGGTAAGTATGAACAAACTTTATTGTGATATAATAAAATATTTTGCCTTGCGTTATTTTACTACTGGTTGGTTCAAGTCATACACGCTTGCTGTAGTTACCTCTTCGGATGGCAACCGAGAGGTCTATTGTCTATTATTTTAAGGACATTTAATCGTCACTCCCTGCAGCCTTCCAGGAGTTTCCGATTTATCTTTTACCGTTGTATGGTAGTGTTCTGACGACACAAACGCATCTATATATTTAGCGTTTTCTGTTTCGCTTAAATATACCAGCTTGAGAGTCTCTTTTTGCTCAAAAATAACGGACCTATTTCTTTGTAGAATAGGGTAGCTGGCAACCCAGACATAAAGTTAAGAGACGACATTCGTAAGCTGCTGGCTGCTGCTGTGTCTGACTGTCCAAGTTCCTCCAACCGAGCCAGTAACAGATCGTGCGCTGTCATGCGCTGTAGGTTACGTCTCTCTCTCCTGCGGGATTGACTGACTAACCGTATCTCTGTGCTGGCGGTTACGTCTCTCCTGCGGGATTGACTGACTAACTGTATCTCTGTCCTACAATCACGGACTTTAGCCTAAGATTGAGGGGATTTCTTACGTGAATGAATAAACGTTGCATTCGTTTTGCCTTACTATGTTCAACAGAGTTATCTCTTAATCCTTTCGGTGCTCGTTACCGCACGGTATAGAACTACGAGTCTACCGCAACATTGCACTTTTATATGCTCTCCTGCTTAGGCAAAGCGCAGCCTTATAGGGAAGTAGGCATACTCGGGGAGGGAATGGATGAGCTTGCTGGGGACCATTTCCTTCCTGAAGAAGTTTGTTTCCCCAAATAGACTGCAATTCAGACCACAGTTTTTTCCTACCGGGAAACTGAAATATTATTCAAGATCTAGGAATTATTCTGACATCTCTCAGTGGGCGTCATGATAGAAAGAAGGTGCCGGCGACATCTGGATAGTGTTTCAGATGTCCTGGATCTTAATCTGAAAGAAGTAAATGCAATTCGGTCGTCCTCCAGTCTCGAAACGAGTTTTTGGAACCAGTGGTCCACATCAACTCTGATATTCCACAGCTCTCTCATATCTTAAGAAGTATCGTCTCTCGGTCCCTGCTCGAGTTTACGAGAAAGAGCCTATTATAACAACAGGCGTAGGATTGCAAAAGTCAGTACGAATCGTCTCGATCGACGGCAGCAACTTTTGACTTCCGAGTGGAATCTTTCTTTTGAAGTAAGTTGAGAGTTGTGGAGAATTTAGGGACGCCCTTTCATTCTTCTCTTCGATATGTTGAGGACGAAGAGGCTTCTTCTTCTCTGCTGTTTTCTCGATCCGGGATCGTACCATTTAAACGCCATCCTATGATATTAAACGGGGATGGATGTTTAGTCTCTTTTCCCCTTTTTCAATCGCTTAGGAAATGTAATAAGGATTTATGACGTCACAGAGAGCGACAATGACGCTGATCGCCCCATGTTGGCCTTCAGGATCCTGGATTCACAGAGGTCACATCCTTCCTAGTTCACTTTCCAGGACCTTTCCGAGAGAGTCGGTCTACTCTAACTCGAAAGGTACCTATAACCTCTCCGCTCTGAGTCTGACAACGTTCAGACTATCGAGATGTTGACAGGAATAAGATTACCGTCTTCCATTTCCGTCTGAATGGGATAAGCTGGCAGTCACAACTATTAAAGAATACGCAAATATGTTGTTGACGGCCTTTGGGCTCAGAGATTTGCGTCTGTCAAACAACAAAGCCCTTCACGATCTTTGAGTTCTGTGGAATCTCGAAACTCGCTCACCATCTACTTTTTGTCTCGCCTGTTTTCTCGGAGTCAGACACTCGTGCGAGATCAGGCGACATATAGTAGCCCTGAGTTTCTTGTTGACGAAGTCGGTTGCGTTTATACACCCCCGATGATCGTGTAACATGAGACCAGGTTGGACTGTCAGGCATTCTTCCTTCGGGACTGAATCGCCTTTTTGCTCCTTGCTCCTTTCTCCGGGCACCAGAAGCTCGAGTCAGGAGTTGATTCGCTGACGACGTTGGGTTGCGTTGATACACCCCCCAAGGTTTGCTTAGATTAAATCGCCCAGGCAGTCCAGACACTCATCCTTCAGCGAAGAATAGTGTCTTATGGTCTTCAGGGTACAGCCTTGCTGTCCTTGATTCGTCTGACTGGTCGAAGCTTTCAATATGGAACTTAGACGTAGTCTGAAGTTCTTGATGTCAAAGCATTCGAACCTCTCCTACCTGTTAACTTCTTGCATGTGATCAGGAAGGCCTTCTTCTAACCACCCTAGATACGACAAAGAGGGTTAGTGAGATTTTAAGCCATCGTCACAAGTTTTGGCTTTAGAGAACACAAGGCGGTGTGCTCTTTAAGCCTTTCGTTGTGGCCTAAGGATGGAAACCCGTTTTGTCCTTGGGCCAGGAGCTTGGAAGCAAGGATGGCACAAGTTAGTGGGCAGGAGCCAGAGAGAGTCCTGTGCCCTGTCAGGTCTCTCAAGTTTTATCTACATAAAACTCAAGAAAGTCGAAGTCATTCGGGCAATCTGCAGTGTTCTGAAAAAGACCAGACTTGCCCATATCGAAGAACACCCTGGCTTTAGTGTTAAGGAGTTCTTTCAAAATGCTCCTTCATTGTGTTTGCACAAAGATTTGAAATTTTTTATCTGAATGCTCACGAGGTGAGGGCGCGGCCTCGGAAGCATTTCAACAGAGCATGGCACTCAGCAACATCCTGAGTACCATGTTTTAGCGAAGCAACTCTGTGTTCACTTCACACTCCCTGCGAGATGTGAAGATGGCATATGAGATCTGCTGCTCGCTAGGGCCATACGTGTCTGCAGACACAATCTTGGGGGCAAGAAGTACCACTCATCCTATCCTGTAGAAAATGGTTAGGAAGAGCTCTTAATTTAGTTGTTGAGTCGCCGACAACGGCGACTTCTTAACTCTTAAGCCTTAGTTAACACACCTTAACTTTGGCTAGGTTGGTCAGGTGGTGATATATATATTTATATATATATATTTATTTTACTTCTTAGCCCTCATGGTATGGTCAATATGGTCTAGCCACATTGTGGTCACGCCCCCGTTGACAGATCATCTGGAGTGCACCAGCTTTATAGGTCTCTACCTCGCTGGCAACTCTAGTAAAGCAGAAGCAGACTTGGGTGACAGTAATCATGAAGTCGGCTATGCTAACAGGTGGAACCAAGATGTAAATCATCTGCATGCATTTGTTTCCCAAAATCCTTCTATTCTGTCCCTTCCCACCTCCAAAGGTGGGATTCAGCTGTATATATATCTGACAGGTAAGTTTCATGAACAAAATGATATTGTTATGATACAATAAAGTTTGTTCATACTTACCTGGCAGATATATATAATCAAGTACCCACCCACCTCCCCTCAGGGGACAGTGGAAATAAAAATTATGAATAGAAAATGGGAATGGTTCCTGATACCCGCCTCCCAGCGGCGGGAATGGGTACTAACCACCTGGCCGACCACTGCGTGTGTCGGAAGTTTTTTAAATTCTGTCGGACTTCAGAAAATACAGCTATATATATATCTGCCAGGTAAGTATGAACAAACTTTATTGTATCATAACAATATCATATTTTCCTAGAGACTTCGAATTTGTTTCAAGATGAAGATAAATGACTGAATATTACTAGACTGTAAGAGTTTTAGCTTACAATTGCGTTTTTCGACCATTTCGGTAGAGTTAAAGTTGACCGAACGTGGTTTTTTTCTATTTATCGTGATTTATATGCAAATATTTCAAAAATGAGAAAAGCTACAACCTTCAATTATTTTTTGTTGTATTCTACATGAAATTACGCACATTTTCATATATAAAACTTTATGTAACGGCTAATTTAAAATGGTGCAAACATTACCACAATCGCACGTATGATTTTTTCAGAAGAGTTACCGCGCGGACGTAAAGAAAATGTTATTTTTTTCATAAATTCACCATAAATCGAAATATTGTGCTAGAGACTTCCAATTTGTTGCAAAATGAAGGTAAATGCTTGAATATTACTAGAATATAAGCGTTTTAGCTTACAATTGCGTTTTTCGACCATTTCGGTAGAGTCAAAGTTGACCGAAGGTTGAAATTTTGGCAATTATCATTATTTATATGAAAATATCTCAAAACTGATAAAAGCTACAACCATGGGTTGTTTTTAGTTGTATTGTGCATGAAATTGCGCACATTTCCATATATAAAACTTTATATAACGGCTAATTTTAAAATGGTGCAAACATTACCACAATCACATGTATGATTTTTTTCGGAAGAGTTACCGCGCGGACGTAAGGAAAAAGTTTTTTCATAAATTCACCTTAAATCGAAATATTGTGCTAGAGACTTCCAATTAGTTGCAAAATTAAGGTAAATGATTGAATATTACTAAAATATAAGAGTTTTAGCTTACAATTGCGTTTTTTTACCATTTCAGTAGAGTCAAAGTTGACCAAAGGTTGAAATTTTGGCAATTATCGTTATTTATATGAAAATATCTCAAAACTGATAAAAGCTACAATCATGAGTATTTTATTGTTGTATTCTAAATCAAAATGCGCACATTTTCATATTTAATACTTCATGTAACGGCTAATTTACAATGGTACAAAAATTATGTCAAAGTGACGAAATAATTTCCGAGATGTGTCACAGATACTTTTTAGTGCGGCAAGAAAGAAATTCGCGCTTGCGCGCCTCCATAACGATTGTAAACAAAACAACACCTTGATCCGTAAACTCTCAGCATCCCCCAAGGCGCGTGATTCAAAAGTTTTAGGCTGGTAGGCCTATAAGTATTTCTCCGCGAATTTAAAAAAAAACTTTTGTAAGTCGACGTAAAATACATCCAGTCGGCACACGGGAGACAAAAAATGTCGACGTAAAATACGTCCAGTCGGCGTAAGAGGGTTAACTTAATTGTATCAAGTTTTTTCATTTCCCTTTTGCTCATAGTACGTATCTTCTTTGCAGATGTTCATACCATTTTCCTCTTTTTTAGAACATTACACTTTATTTACTTTGCTTATTTTCCGGTTTTTAGAAAAATTCTCTTCAGTGCATTTTCCCTTGTCCTTCTTGTTCTTTTCGTCAGTCAGTTATATTGTGTTTTCTTTTTAAGGACTGCTTTTTGATGCATTTACTATTCTAATTTTCTCTCTTCCATGTTTGTACTCGTGTTTTCCCCTTTTATGTTAAAAATTTTATCAGTTGCCTATTTTCTCTTGCACTGTTGGAGCTTTTCAATAGTACTGAATTTTGATTAAGAGGGTGACTTTCTCATGTCTTGACTCCATTTGCTGTCTGGGCTCACAGAGAGGCCTCAGACTTATGAGGTATTTCAACATTTGTCTAATCATGTCATCTTCCTGTATAGGACTTAAGGAACTGTCACTCAACTCATCAGCCTGTGCTTGAGCCTGTCCATCTGCTGGTACAGGTTGGACCTAACACCAGCAAAAGTGAGAATTTATCTGGAAAAATGGATAAGTGTATGTTTTTTGCAAAGGTCTTTGAAGGCCCTGTGCTCTCATAAAGAAGTTCTTAAAATCCTTACTTGCACCAGCAAAGTTGTGATTAAGGTTGCTAATGCCCATGAAATCCAAAGAAAGTTAGTTCTTAAGATGTTCAGACTGGGATTGCAGCAGCTTGAGCTGAAACTGACAGTGGTCTTCCACAGATCAGCCTATGATCTTCCTGCCTATGTCAGGATCCCTGCAAACCTTGCTTTGTGACTAGACAAGCTAAATTGGGATTTCCTTGTCTCCTCCTGCTTTAGACTCTTTTGAGGCTCTTTACTGGTGCCGCAAGGGAAAGTTTGGGGCACCCATCTACAGGATTAGGTAAATTCAATTTCACATAAGTGACTTAGCAAACAATTACATTAGCTGTACGCTTTCTTACCTGGCAGTCGAAAATTCAAATTCCTGGCGGCGGTAGCGCCATTGTTCGTGTAGGTGATACAGATCCCGCCCACTTTCGGAAATGCCTGGTACTGCTGAGCTTAAGACTTCAATTCGTTTTCTGCGGGCCACGGGGTAACACCGGTGGTTTGTGTTGCAGTCGACTTTCATCGCCATTGTGGATTTTTTCTTTTTGGTGATGTACAATTTATTGGCTGGCATTTTTGCTTCATCAGTTAGCTGCCTAGTTATTAATGAATTATTACGAAGATGTCTGATGCTAGTTCTTCTTCAGTTAAGTTTTGCAGCAGTGGTTGCAAAACTAGATTAGCTAAACTATGTTATGATCTGTACTCCAAATGTGTTAAATGTAGGGGTCAGTGCTGTAGCAAGGAATTAACTTGTGATGAGTGCCGTAGTTTAGATGAACAAGGTTGGAAGACTTTTCAAGCTCATTTGGATAAGATGGACAAAGATAGGAAAAGGAAAGCAGCTCTTAGAGTGGGTAGTAAAACTAGAGTAGAGACAACTCCCGTGCCTTCAGAGGCAAACAAACCATCACTACCTTCTCCACTTTTATTGAATATTTCACCTATTGATAGTCCTCCAACTTCAGTACCAATTACTCCAGACCAGGTATCCCATGTTTCTGATCCCAAAACCATTTCCTTGTTAGAGTCCAAGATGGACAAGAAATTTAAGTTCTTGGCAAAATCCGTTATGGATTTGGGTATGTCGTTTCGTGCGTTTGTAGAGAAGTCAAGTGAAAAGGCCAGTGTTAGGCCAAGTGTCAGTGTCGTGTCCGAGGAGGCGGCTGTCCGTTCCCCCTGTTCTCCTAGACGAAGGTCACTGTCATACTCCCCAGCTCCCGGGAGAAGACATACCGGAGGTCGAAGGGAGACTGGGGGAGTTTGCCCATGGTCAGTCGCCGACTCCGTCGACGTAGTCGACTCGCGAGTGTCCGGAAAACGCAGCTGGAAAGGCGTAGATATCAGAGACGCACAGTTGTCGTCTGACTCGGAAGTGCAGTCGCCTGTGTCGAAGCGAAAAGTGTGGTGTGATTTAGTGTCGCGTCCGTTGAAGAGACATGCCCAGCGTACGAGAGGGATGTCGCCCCCTGTTAAGAAATCCAAGGAGCACTGGAGTCCACAACCTTCCTGCAGTTTCGCACCGGACCAGTTTTTCCGGGAAGATTGTCAGTCCTCTTCGGATAGCGTAACTTCGTACGGAGTCAGACACTCACATGTGTCACAGCGCTCGCCCGCTTGCGAGACTGCCTCGCCTCGTTGTGTATCGATAGTTCATTCGCCTCGAGGAGTTTTGACTCGTTCGCCCCATTCGTCTCGAACTGTTTCGACTTGTTCGCCTCGAGCTGCTTCGACTCACTCGCCTCATACGTCTCGAGTTGTTTCGACTCATGCGCCTCATTCGCCTCGAGCTGCTTCGCCTCATTCGCCTCATACGTCTCGAGCTGTTTCAACTCGTGTGCCTCATTCGCCTTGAGCTGCTTCGACTCGTTTGCCTCATACGTCTCGTGTTGTTTTGACTCCCAATCGTTCGTTTTCGAAAAAGAGCCGTACGACAGCCACGACTTCGTCTTCGCCTAAGGATGATGTGAAGACCAAACCCTTGCTAGAGGATTCCGCTTTGGGTTCCTTTAAACATCAACTTCAAGAATTGATGGTCTTTTTAAAGAAGACAACGAGCCAGACGGAAGAGGAAGACGGGGTATCGGCCGTCCTGTCAGAAGAGGAAACTCAAGACCAGGATGCGAAGCCCTCTTCTGCTTATTCTAGTCTGTTAAGGTTTCTTTTACAGACTTATCCGGATATTTTTGAACCTGCTTCGCCTTCTTCACCTCCGTTGATGTTGGTGAAGGATAGGAGATCAGCGCCTTCAGGGTTACTGAAACTAGTTCTTTCTCAGTCCTCGAAGAAAGCACTGAAGGAAGTAGAAGAGTGGCTTGCTAAGAAGAGGGAGTCGGGCAAGGTTTCGTTCGCTTTTCCTCCATCGAAGCTGCAGAATAAAACCTACAGGTTTTATGCGACAGGAGAAGCTCCTTCTTTGGGAGTTTCTGCCTCCTCCCAAGGAGACTTCTCCAGTCTTGTGGACTCAAGCAGAAGAGCAGCGTTCTCGGCTGCGAAAGTGTTGTTCTCTTCACCCGAGTTGGATCACCTGGTGAAGAACTTATACAAGTTGATCGAAGTCTTCAGTTTTCTGGATTGGACTATTGCAGCGTTAGCCAGAAAAATTGAAGATTGCCAGTCTCTAGATGAGGATGTTTCTGTCGACTGGCTCAATGTGTTGTCCTGTGCGGACAGGGCAGTGAGAGACGGTTCAGGCGAATTGGCCGCCCTATTCACTATGGGAGTACTAAAGAAGAGAGAACGGTGGCACTCCTTCACATCTCGAGGAGTAACTACGAGCCAAAA
Organism: Macrobrachium nipponense; assembly: GCF_015104395.2. Classification (NCBI taxonomy): domain Eukaryota; kingdom Metazoa; phylum Arthropoda; class Malacostraca; order Decapoda; family Palaemonidae; genus Macrobrachium; species Macrobrachium nipponense. The sequence goes on from NC_087206.1 coordinate 78,765,957, forward strand.
ATCGGCTTTGTTGCTCTCCCCCCTGAGTAAATCTTACCTGTTTCCAGAACAAACTATTAAACATGTGCTGTCAGACCTCGAGAAATGATCTTCTCTTTCAGTCAGCGAGAAGACCTAAGGTACATCCAGCGACAGGAGCCAAAGCATCTCCTCTTCAAAAACATCCCTTTCGAGGAGGTAAATCAAGGTGGCAGCAGAGACCAAGAACAAGTCTACCAAGAAACCTTCCTTTAAGACAGAGAAATGATCGGAAGGTCCTTCACACACCCGTGGGGGCAAGACTCCACGACTACTGGGAGGAATGGAGTCGAAGAGGAGCAGACCAGTGGGTAATTCAGGTGCTTCAAGAGAGATATGTGATCCCTTTTATGCAGGATCCACCACTGTACAATACACCTGTCTGTTTGACAGCATACTTGACAGGATCAAGAAGAGCTTTGGCTTTAGCCAAAGAAGTAGAAGGGCTCATCAACAAAGAGGCCATAGAGGAAGTAACAGATACAAACTCCCCAGGGTTTTACAACAGGCTCTTCGTAGTCCCCAAGGCATCAGGGGGATGGAGACCTGTGTTGGACGTAAGCGCTCTGAACCTCTTCGTCCGGAAGAAGAAATTCCGAATGGAAACCAGTCGATCGGTAATGTCAGCCATCCAACCAGGCGACTGGATGGTATCTCTCGACATGAAGGATGCATACTTTCATGTCCCCATCCATCAGGACTCCAGGAAGTTCCTGAGATTTGTCTTCAAGAAGAGAGTGTTCCAGTTCAGAGCCCTATGCTTCGGTCTGTCATCCGTCCCTCAAGTATATAGTATACTCGGATTCTCGCTCCTCTGGGAAAGTGGCTGCATTTGATGGGGATCAACACAGCTTTTTACTTAGACGACTGGCTCCTGAGAGCCAGATCCAGGTGTCAGTGTGTGAAGGACTTGGAGAAGACACTGACTTTGACACAACAATTGGGTGTCATAGTAAACACGAAGTCCCAATTGATTCCAACTCAGAGGATTCTCTATTTAGGGATGATACTAGACTCTCTAGCTTTTTGGGTTTTTCTCTCCCCAAAGAGGATAGAGTCCTGCCTGTCAACAGTCCAGCAATTTCTGGTTCGCCTGTCCTGCTCAGCGCTCGAATGGATGAGCCTACTCGGGACCCTGGTTTCAGTGGAGAGTTGTCAGGTTAGGACGCCTACACATGAGGCCGCTTCAGTTCTTCCTGAAAGCAAATTGGTCTCGGAAGACACAGTCGGACTCACTAGTTTTCCCCTTGACGGAAGAGATAAAGATGGATCTTCGTTGGTGGCTTTCGAGGGAAAGATTACAAGAAGGAATCTCCCTAGTTGTGTTGAACCCCGACCTGCAGTTCTTCTCAGACACCTCAGACAGCGGATGGGGAGCCCTCCTAGGATACGAGAGTGTTAGGTCCGTGGACAGAATGAGAAAAGACCTTGCACATCAATGGGAAGGAATTGAAAGCCATCCTCTGAGGGCTACAATTCGACCATTTAGTCACCGGAAGAAATGTAGCGGTCTACTCGGACAACACCACAGCGTTTTCTTGTGTACGGAAGCAGGGAGGGACCCACTCGTTCTCTCTCAACAAGATAGCCGTAGATCTCCTCACCTGGACGAACGTGAAGAGGATCACCCTTTTTCCAAGATTCGTGCAAGGGAGAATGAACGTACTTGCAGACGAACTGAGTCGGGTAAATCAGGTGTTACCATGAGAATGGACCCTGAACGAGAGAGTGTGTCAGGACCTCTGGAAGCTTTGGGAAAGACCATCAATAGATCTGTTCGCCACATCAAGGAACAATCGCCTTCCCATTTTTTGTTCTCCGATTCCAGAACCACTAGCGTGGAGAACATATGCGATGCTGCTAGATTGGACAGGACTGAACGTTTACACTTTTCCTCCCTTCGGGATGATAAGAGAGGTCTTAAACAAGCTTCGATCACACCAGAATGTGACAATGACCCTAGTGGCGCCATTCTGGCCCAGGAAAGAGTGGTTCCTGGACCTTCTCAATCTGCTGGTGGATTTTCCCGGACTACTTCCACAAAATCCATCGCTTCTCAAACAACCCCATTTCAACTGATATCACCAAGGGTTGTCCGCTCTGGCTCTGACAGGATTCAGACTGTCAGGAACCTGGTCAGAGCAAAAGTGTTTTCGCGAAGGCGTCAGAGGCTATTGCTAGCTGCAGAAGTAGTTCTGCCAAGCTCTACCAGTCCAAGTGGAGAGTTTTTAGGTCATGGTGCAGACGACATAGCATCTCTTCTTCTGAGACATCTATAACAGAAATTGCAGAATATTTGTTATTTCTGAGGGACACCAAGAAGTTGGCCACTTCAACTATTAAAGGATATAGGGCCATGCTTTCATCGGTTTTCAAGTATAGAGGCCTCGACATTTCATCAAATCAGGACATCAGTGACCTGATCAGATCCTTTAGTTCCTCCAAGATTTTCAAGCCTGTAGAAGTGGAATGGAACTTGGATATAGTTTTAAGGTGGCTCAACGGCCCCCAATTTGAACCATTGAATTCTGCAACCTTGAGGGACGTAACTAGGAAGACACTATTCCTAGTCGCCTTAGCCACAGCGGGAAGAGTAAGCGAGTTGCAGGCGATGAGTAAGGAAGTGGGTTTCGCCCAGGGCAATGCAGTTTGCTCTTATGTAACAGATTTTCTCGCTAAAAATGAGGATCCTTCGAATCCTTGGCCCCGTTCATTCAAGAAAAGAACCTAACGGACTTAGTCGGGTCGGAAGATGAAGAACGTACATTGTGTTCGGTCAGAGCCATCAGACACTACCTGACTAGGACAGAAACGGTGAGAGGAGAGTCGAGCCGACTCTGGTGCTCGGTGAAAGACCCGTCTCAGCCTCTTTCAAAGAATGCAATGTCCTTTTTCCTGAGGAGTTTGATCTGAGAAGTGCATGCCCAAACTCAGGAACATGCTCTTAGGGTGCTGAAAGTGAAGACGCATGAAATCCGTGCAGTAGCAACGTCATTGGCTTTCAGACAGAATATGTCTCTATCTTCCATTATGCAAACTACGTTCTGGAGGTCGAAATCGGTGTTTACATCTCACTATTTGAAGGAGGTAGAAACTACTTACAAAAACTACTTTAGATTGGGGCCGTTGTCAGTAGCGGGAATAGTGTTGGGAGAGGAAGCATAGGGGGACTCTGTTTTTTCCCTGGACTCTGGTTTTTCCCTCTATTATCTCCTTGCCTTGAATTTGAGGTTTTTTGAGTTTGTGGGAAGCCTGGGGGTACTTGCACCTGAAGTACCCACCAGTCCTTATATCTGGTTAAGGGTACCATATGGTTTTTAGTGTAGGTGATGGTTTTTTGTATAGTTTTTTCTGGTCTTTTCGCCCAGGGCAAGGGCAAATCATTGTTGTTTTTTGTCAATCATTGTTGAACCTCTATGATTGCAAAAATCCCACCATTTGTAGGGACGACCCTGGCCTTTACTGCCACGTCTCCTACATGTGATGAGAGCGCCGACCAGAGGCAGTATCTACCTGTAGCTGCCCTCTAACAAGGTAAGGTACTGCAGACATTATATATAATGTGAGCACATGACTTATTTTTATTCAGAAAGCTGTCCATATACCCACCTTCTGGGTAATGTGGAGTCAGCTAATGTAATTGTTTGGTAAGTCACTTATGTGAAAATGATATTTTAATGATAAAATAAGGTTTCACACATACTTACCAAACAATTACATAATAAAAGCCCTCCCTCCTCCCCACAGATGGACATTGCGGCTCAACGAATTGAAGTCTTAAGCTCAGCAGTACCAGGTATTCCCGAAAGTGGGCGGGATCTGTATCACCTACACGAACAATGGCGCTACCGCCGCCAGGAATTTGAATTTTTGACTGCCAGGTAAGAAAGAGTACAGCTAATGTAATTGTTTGGTAAGTATATGTGAAACCTTATTTTATCATTAAAATATCATGTTTGTGATTAAAAGAAGGAATGTGATGGTGGCTAAGTCTCGGGGATGAAGGCATTGCTAAAATCTGTGAAACATCATCAGTTAATGCTAGATATTCTTTTATTGGCATTGGCTAACAATACCACTTATTATACCCAGATTCATCACATGGAAGTGCATTGTGGTAGCCAACACTTTAAAGACAAGACCTTTAAAATAGATATGAAAAATTTTCTGTCATCGGATTTGCTCTATACATTTCCCTGAATTATTATTTGTTAGGAGCGCATTTCTTCAAACTAATATGTTTTTAGGAGCTCAGTACTTAAGTTGATAACTTTGCCCGGGCTTCCCTTTTGGAGACACGTATTCTCGTAATTGCAGAGGAGTAGCTTGTATAAAGTAGCCATGTTGTATAAATTAACTTTATGGGTGTCAAATTATTGTGGTCATCTCTTCATAGACATTATACTTCATTTAATTTGTAATACAGTACAGGAATCTGGATGGAACAGGAACATTAGGTCATTCCTTGTTGCATGCATGCTAGTGGATGTTAATGAGATTCTTCTGGAGTTCCATTTACAGACTTTGTTGGTTTGAAGTTGAGTTTTACAGGTGAGAAGTCTTGCCATTCTAATGTCTAATGTTCTCTCCCTTCTTACAAAAATAATTATGCATCACATCCAAGTCAAGAAATAAAAAACAGAGTAGTGAAAGATATAAAAAATAAATAAGGATGAAGAATAATCAAGCAATAAAGCTCAGGGTAAAGAAAGCTCCTATCAGTTCAAGAGGAGCACTCTTACTGCATTTGAGAATGCTTTATAATTTTGGCTGTTTCATTTGTGGTTGTTTACATGTGAAATTTTGATCTCTTTTGCTGGATGTAATGTTCCCGATAGTGTAATTTATTTTGTCTTATCTCTTATTAGTTGTTCACTGTACATCTTATCTCGTATTTGTGCACTGTACTTACTGAAAGTCGGAAGACAGAAAGTTATTACAAATTAATTTCTTTGATCATTAGACTGGATGTCATTCTCTGTATACTTTGTGCCAGTAAATTGTCATTTGTTCATGAAACTTACCTGTCAGATATATATATAGCTGTATTTTCTGAAATCCGACAGAATTTAAAAAACTTCCGACACACGCAGTGGTCGGCCAGGTGGTTAGTACCCATTCCTGCCGCTGGGAGGCGGGTATCAGGAACCATTCCCATTTTCTATTCATAATTTTTCTGTCGCCGGTGCTGAAAAAACCTGTATTCAGTACCTCCGTCTTAGGATTTTGGAAACTTCATTGCCGCTAAGTATCCTAATTGTCTTTTGATTTATTTACTTGGATTTGTGGCTAGGCATACGCTATCTTAAATTGATTTGAATTTGATTCATTTTTGCATAAGATATCTGAATCTAGTTAGGCTAGTTTCAGAGGGGGTTGTCTGCAAGATAGGGTGTAGCTACCGAAAGCTTCGGTAGATCCGCACTTGGTATGCACGAGGGGTATGGGTCTTGCTTCTTTGTTGAGATTTGTCATGTAAGGAGTGTGAGACTTTGTCTATTCCGTAAGGAAGACGTATGATTCGTATGTACGCAATTAATCAGTAAACACCTCTAATTCCGTAAGGAAGACGTATGATTCGTATGTACGCAATTAATCAGTAACAAAAGTCAGGGTAGTGAACCTGCTAACCTTCCTGTAGACTTTATTTTGCCTAACCCTGTAGTATGGCCTACGGGCTATGAATATGTCTGCGAGAGGTGCTCGCTCTCCTTCATTGCTGTGAAGAGTGCTACTTCTGTAATTGTTACTCCTAACCCTGTAGTGTTGCCTTCGGGCCCTAAAACAGTGTCTGTAGAGGAATTGCCCTTTCTCTGATACTCTTTTGATTCGTAACTTAGAATCGAAAGTGCTTGCTTTAGAGAGCAAAAGTGAAGTGCAGAAGTGCAGTGATACCCCTTGTGTAGTGGAGGGTGCGCCAGATCAGCCTCGTTTCGCCTCTAGGCCGGGACCTCTGCTTGACTCCCAGGACCCGGGGAGAGAGCATGTCGAAAGCTGAAGGAGGGTTACAAGGAACCCCCACCGATCTGGCGTGTCTTCGGCATTTAAAGTATCTGAGTGAAACTCCCCCAGACTTGCCCAAAGTTGCGTGCGCGTGCACGAATCCTGAAGGATTGCTTCTCGTCCTCCGAAGCGTCCTCCCCGTGCAGGGGTTGGAGCTTTCGGAAGAGGACGCTTCACGTCCTCTCTCTCTCTCTCTCGTTATGCGTTTCAGTGAGAAGTAAGAAGGCGAACGTCGCCTGAAGAACACGTGTCCATCTTTCACCGAGAAATACGTAAAAGAAGTCATAGTAGCAGGACGCTTTTGAGAGCGGACATCCGAGCTTTATTACTGTGAGAATAAGAAGGCGTTCCCTCTCGACTTGGACGGGACGCTCGGATGGACGCCAGGCGTGCGGGGGTGGCACGCCGAGCGCGCGGGGGTGCACGCCGAGTGCGCGCCGGTGCACGCCAAGCGCGCGCCGGTGCACGCCGAGCGCGCGCCAGTGGACGCCAAGCGTGCATCAGCGCACGCCAGGTGTGTCGCCTGGCTGACCGTTTCTGTTGAACTCTTCAAGCTCTTGTTTCAGATTTGGGCCTAAAGAATTTTTACCTCTACCTTCGGTGATACCTTCTACCTCACCAGCAAAGAATGTGAAGTAGGCAGTGCTTCGGAGGAAGCTTAAAGTGAACAGACAACTTCTTCTTCGAAACCCAGCAAGACATCGGGTTTCATGAATTCAAGAGGTCTCTGTCAATTAATATTGCTTTTCGCATAGGTGGATGGAGTTAAGGAAAGCTCAAGGGAAGATCTCGTTTGCTCTACCGCAGTCAAGACTTTGTGATAAGGCAGTTACGGGTTATGTAAAAGCTCGACGTCCTACACGTCATGACGCTCGACTACTTTCGGTAGGATTCTTGCAAAAGCACTCATCAAGAGGACGCTCTTCAGGAAAGCGCAAGACAGGACTTCCTTTGCCATACTGCCAATAAATTTAAGTTGCAAGCTTTTTAGTCCATCTGAAAGGGCTTTTCAGATGATAGATTTTGTTAGTTCCTAAGTTCGGGACTACGCTGCCGAAGTTGAACATCGGGGTCCTACCTGCTGAAAGCCCAGTCTCTTATCAGGATTCTTGCCCCCTTCCTCGATTGATACGGGAATCGGAAAAATAATATGCTCGACTTCCTGGATTACGTTTTGTCAATTCAGTGATTTTCCCCCATTGACAATATACTATCGTTTTGTCAAGTAAGTGGGTATCCCCTCATTGACAAAATATCTCTTTGTCCTGTAAATGGGTTAGTTCTCATTGACAAACATCTCATTAACTTTATATTGCGTAAGCGGATAAGCTCTTATTGACAAGATTCGGAAGAGCTCTCATTCATCATTCGCAGACTCGTACAAAAAATAGACTTGTAGACTACGTCAATGACCGCTTATGTCCACTAACATAAGAAGCTTGAGCTGTCTGCTTCGATTCTCTAAGTTTTTGTTCATGAAACTTGCCTGGTCAGATATTATGTAGCTGTATTTCCGAATTCAGCTATATATATGTCTGCCAGGTAGTATGAACAAACTTTATTGTAATATAATATCATATTTTGCCTTGCGTTATTTTACTACTGGTTGGTTCTAGTCATATACGCTTGCTGTAGTTACCTCTTCGGATGGCAACCGAGAGGTCTATTGTCTATTATTTTAAGGACATTTAATCATTACTCCCTGCAGCCTTCCAGGAGTTTCCGATTTATCTTTTACCGTTGTATGGTAGTGTTCTGACGACACAAACGCATCTATATATTTAGCGTTTTCTGTTTCGCTTAAATATACCAGCTTGAGAGTCTCTTTCTGCTCAAAAAATAACGGACCTATTTCTTCGTAGAATAGGGTAGCTGGCAACCCAGACATAAAGTTAAGAGACGACGTTCGTAAGCTGCTGCTGTGTCTGTCCTCGAGTCCAACCGAGCCAGTACCAGCTCGTGCGCTGTCATGCGCGGTAGGTTACGTCTCTCTCTCCTGCGGGATTGACTGACTAACCGTATCTCTGTGCTGGCGGTTACGTCTCTCCTGCGGGATTGACTGACTAATTGTATCTCTGTCCTACAATCACGGACTTTAGCCTAAGATTGAGGGGATTTCTTACGTGAATGAATAAACATTGCATTCGTTTTGCCTTACTATGTTCAACAGAGATATCTCTTAATCCTTTCGGTGCTCGTTACCGCACGGTATAGAACTACGAGTCTACCGCAACATTGCACTTTTATATGCTCTCCTGCTTAGGCAAAGCGCAGCCTTATTAGGGAAGTAAGCATACTCGGGGAGTATGGATGAGCTTGCTGGGGACCATTTTCCTTCCTGAAGAACGTTTGTTTCCCTGAATAGACTGCAATTCAGACCTCCACAGTTTTTTCCTACCGGGAAACTGAAATATTATTCAAGATCTAGGAATGATTCTGAACATCTCTCAGTGCGTCTATCACCTGAGGTGATAGAAAGAAGGTGCCGGACATCTGGATAGGGTTTCAGATGTCCTGGATCTTAATCTGAAATAAGGTAGAAGCAATTCGGTCGTCCCTCCAGTCCTCGAAACGAGTTTTTGGAGCCAGTGGTCCAGATCAACTCTGATATTCCACAGCTCTCTCATATCTTAAGAAGTATCTTCTCTCGGTCCCTGTTCGAGTTTACGAGAAAGAGCCTATTATAACAACAGGTGTAGAATGTAACGATCCTCTAGAGGTTCGTTACAGGATTGCAAAAGTCCGTACGAATCGTCTCGATCGACGGCAGCAACTACTGACTTGCCGTGGAATCTTTCTTTAGAAGTATGTTGAGAGTTGTGGAGACTTTAGGGACGCCCTTTCATTCTTCTCTTTGATATGTTGAGGACGAAGAGGCTTCTTCTTCTCTGCTCCCTTATTCTTGATCCGGGATCGGTACCATTAAACGCCATCCTATGATATTGAACGGGGATGGATGTTTTAGTCTCTTTTCCCCTTTTTCAATCGCTTAGGAAATGTAATAAGAGGATTTATGACGTCACAGGGAATGACAATGACGCTGATCGCCCCATGTTGGCCTTCAGGATCCTGGATTCACAGAGGTCACGTCCTTCCTAGTTCACTTTCCAAGGACCTTTTCCGAAAGAGTTGGTCTACTCTAACTCGAAAGGTACCTATAACCTCTCCGCTCTGAGTCTGACTACGTTCAGACTATCGAGATGTTGACAGGAATAAGATTACCGTCTTCCCTTTCCGTCTGAAGAATGGGATAAGCTGGCAGTCACAACTATTAAAGAATACGCAAATGTTGTTGACGGCCGGGTTTGGGCTCAGAGATTTGCTTCTGTCAAACAACAAAGCCCTTCACGATCTTTCAGTTCTGTGGAATCTCGAAACTCGCTCACCATCTACTTTTTGTCTCACCTGTTTTCTCGGAGTCAGACACTCGTGCGAGATCAGGCGACATATAGTAGCCCTGAGTTTCTTGTTGACGAAGTCGGTTGCGTTTATACACCCCCGATGATCGTGTAACATGAGACCAGGTTGGACTGTCAGGCATTCTTCCTTCGGGACTGAATCGCCTTTTTGCTCCTCGCTCCTTTCTCCTGGCACCAGAAGCTCGAGTCAGGAGTTGATTCGCTGACGACGTTTGGTTGCGTTGATACACCCCCAAGGTTTGCTTAGATTGAATCGCCCAGGCAGTCCAGACACTCATCCTTCAGCAAAGAATAGTGCCTTATGGTCTTCAGGGTACAGCCTTGCTGTCCTTGATTCGTCTGACTGGTCAACTGGTCGGTCACCTGACTTTAGTACAGACGGACGGACTGTGCATGTCCAGATCGAAGCTTTCAATATGGAACTTAGACGTAGTCTGAAGTTCTTGATGTCAAAGCATTCGAACCTCTCCTACCTGTTAACTTCTTGCATGTGATCAGGAAGGCCTTCCTATAACCACCCTAGATACGACAAAGAGGGTTAGTGAGATTTTAAGCCATCGTCACAAGTTTTGCTTTAGAGACCAAGGCGGTGTGCTCTCTAAGACTTCCGTTGTGGCCTAAGAATGGAAACCCGTTTTGTCCTTGGGCCAGGAGCTTGGAAGCAAGGATGGCACAAGTTAGTGGGCAGGAGCCAGAGAGAGTCCTGTGCCCTGTTGGGTCTCTCAAGTTTTATCTACATAAAAGTCAAGAAAGTCGAAGTCATTCGGGCAATCTGCAGTGTTCCAAAAAAGACCAGACTTGCCCATATCAAAGAACACTCTGGCTTTAGTGTTAAGGAGTTCTTTCAAAAATGCTCCTTCATTGTGTTTGCACAAAGATTTGAAATCTTTTTATCTGAATGCTCACAAGGTGAGGGCGCGGCCTCGGAAGCATTTCAACAGAGCATGGCACTCAGCAACATCCTGAGTACCATGTTTTAGCGAAGCAACTCTGTGTTCACTTCACACTCCCTACGAGATGTGAAGATGGCATATGAGATCTGCTGCTCGCTAGGGCCATACGTGTCTGCAGACACAATCTTGGGGGCAAGAAGTACCACTCATCCTATCCTGTAGAAAATGGTTAGGAAGAGCTCTTAATTTAGTTGTTGAGTCGCCGACAACGGCGACTTCTTAACTCTTAAGCCTTAGTTAACACACCTTAATTTTGGCTAGGTTGGTCAGGTGGTGATATATATATTTATATATATATTTATTTTACTTCTTAGCCCTCATGGTATGGTCAATATGGTCTAGTCACGTCATGGTCTCACCCCTGTTGACAGATTATCTGGAGTGCACCAGCTATATAGGTCTCTACCTCGCTGGCAACTCTAGTAGCACAAGCAGACTTACGTGGCAGTAACCACGAAGCCAGCTATGCTAACAGGTGGAACCAAGATGTAAATCATCTGCATGCATTTGTTTCCCAAAATCCTTCTATTCTGTCCCTTCCCACCTCCAAAGGTGGGATTCAGCTATATATATATCTGACAGGTAAGTTTCATGAACAAAATGATATTGTTATGATACAATAAAGTTTGTTCATACTTACCTGGCAGATATATATAATAAAGTACCCACCCACCTCCCCTCAGGGGACAGTGGAAATAAAAAAGGGATTTTGACGTAGGAAAAATCTATTTCTGGGTGATTGGCTCGTGTCGCCCTATGAAAAGTATCCTTAATATCATTCTTTCTAGGTAAAATTAGCCTAAAATTACCAGAGAAAAACAAAATTAAGAAAATGTCAGTAAAACTGACTCGCTCACTCTTAAAAAGAAGTGTCGGTATGATAATAGGGGCGAGTGTGGAACACTACCACGAGACAAACACCAATTAGAACTTCCTATCAGAATCCCCCCAAGAGAGAGCTGATACCAACGGGCGATGCAGCCTCTACTACTACTACTAGAGGACGCCACGGACAGCAGCGCCCCTAGCGGTCATCCTTAATTAAAATAGTTAAATACATCTTGTCCTGCAAGGGGGGAAAACAAAGCCATAAAAAATGGGGGGGTTTCATAGGGCGACACGAGCCAATCACCCAGAAATAGATTTTTCCTACGTCAAAATCCCTTTTCTGGGCTCAGCTCGTGTTGGCCTATGAAAGAGTACCAGAGAAAACGACAAGATGGAAAAAATGGGAACAATGAAAAACAATTTAAAATGATGGATATAATATAAGTAAATCAATTACAGCCATCCAAAATTAAGCACTTAACACTAACTTTATTAAATTAAATCCAGCGAAAATAATATAACGTTAGGTAAGTCTTAAAGTACTTAAAAGGTAATTACAGTAAATTACAGAGATGCATGTAAAATAAGGAAAAAAGGAGATTTACTTAACAAAATTATAAAATATACAAACTCATGTGTCCTACCCTAGCACAAAAATAAGGGTAGGTACACTGAAATCCATCATCAATACAATATTCCAAAATATATACAAACACATTGTGACTGAAGTTCATCATAAGTACAAAATGGTGAATATATACAAACATATTGTGTCTACCCTAGCTAAAATAAGGGTAGGTACACTGAAGTACATTCTAATACGTAACAAGTGTGGATGTCCCTAGCAAAAAAATAAGGGACAATCCACTATATGATACAACGGCTAAGGCTATGATGTTGAGTTAGCCTGAACGATAGGGTGAGGCATGTTGGCTGATGTAGGTAGAAAGGAGACCTGGATCTATACTACAACTACTAAGCAGTATCAGGGGAAACTATGTTTCCCGCTGCTACTGCTGAAAACTTTAAAGATTCCAAGGACTTTAAATAATGCCGTTTAAAGACTGTCGGGGATTTCCATCCAGTATACTTTCTAAGATCCTCAAAGTTCATATGTTTTGGAAATAATTAATTGAGGTGGCTACTCCCCTGATATCATGTGCTTTAGGGAATGACTCAGGGTTGGCTTGTTTAATGAAGTAAAGGATTTGCTGTCTAATGCCTTTACTGATAAAGTACCACCTTTTTCTCTCATGAAGAGAGCACCTGAGGATCTAGAAGAAGTACGAGAAAGAAAGGCTTCTAAGAGTTGATACTGGGCAGAGAGAAGGATCCTGTGGAAGTGGGATAACCCTTCCAAGGAGACCCACCTTGCAAGAGGATCTTCATTTTTGGCTAAGAAGCTACGATCCGGAGCAAGTAGAACTTCTCCTGATGGGAGGAATTCCACATGACCCGCATCTCTGGATAGAGCCGACAGTTCTGAAATTCTAGCTCCTGAGGCTAGGCTTAATAAGAATAATGTCTTCCTCAGGAGCATTATGCAATGTACAAGATGATTGTCAGTTATCTGAAGCTAGTTTAAGGACATCATTTAAGAACCATGAAACTGTAGTAGGCCTCTGAGAAGGTCTAAGTCTAGCACAGGCTTTAGGGATAGATGTGAAATAATATTCAGATCAAATCTATCTGAAAACCTACTTGCAAAGATTTTCTTCAAAGCCGATTTATGAGTGGTAATCGTGCTAGCTCTAAACCTTTGTGAAAAGAATCTGAAAGGATATAGCCAAATTAACTGTCATGGTTGTAGTGTTCGATTCTCTCAAGAAAGATGCTAATTTTTTAACAGCTGAGTCATATTGTCTAATGGTTGACTCTCTCTTATCTGATTCTAGGAAGAGAATTATTCTGTGGATCAATGTCAGCATCTTTATTAGCCGCAAACTTCATGAAGTCCATAAAGTTAGGGTCTGGAGAGTTCCTGAGGAAGCGAACACAGTCCTCATTTGTACTGATTGTGATAGTTTGGGATTGGGGATCCGTTGAGGTCGGAGACCCAATTCCAAAAGAAGAGGATACCAGTTGCTCTTGGGCCAGTCCGGTGCAATCAGAGCTACTATCCCTTTGAAAGACCTTAGTTTGTCTAGGACTTTCAAGAGAAGATTCACTGGAGGAAAAACATAAATTCTCCTCCACTGATTCCAATCCAACGACAGGGCGTCCGTGGCATAAGCCAGAGGGTCCAGGTTGGGGGCCACATAGCGAGGGAGCTTGTGGTTCGCTTGTGAGGCGAAGAGATCCACTTGGAGACCTTGGGACTCTCCGGCTTACCCACTGGAATGACCCGACGTCCAGAGACCACTCTGATTCCAGAGAAACTGACCGGGACAGGGCGTCTGCTATCACATTTCTTACTCCTGCCAGGTGAGTGGCAGACAGATGCCATTTGTGTTTGTTTGCTAATGCAAAGATGGCTATCATGACATGGTTCACATGCTTGGATTTGGACCCTCCTCTGTTGATGCAATGAACTACCACTGCACTGTCCAAAACTAGCCTTAGATGAGACTTCTTCGGGGGAAGCAGTCTCTTCAGAGTAGAAATACTGCCATTGCTTCCACACGTTTATGTGGAGCTGGCGAAATTGAACTGACCAAGTCCCCTGAACCTGTTTGAACTGAGAGTATCCCCCCCACCCGGACAGGGATGCAGCCGTGTGAATGGTTAACACTGGGAGGGGATATTGAAGGGGTACTTTCTTGGCTAAGTTCTTTACTTTTGACCAAGGCCGTAGTTGGTTGCGGAGGATCTGAGGAATTACTGACAACTTGTCTCGATATTTGGAGTTTGCCTTTGACCGCCAAATTCGATTTATATCTTTCAGCCTTGCTTTCAGAAGGATATCTGTTACCGAAGCAAACTGAAGAGACCCTAGGATTCTCTCCTGGTTTCTTCTTGACGTTTGTTTGCATTTGAGAAATTGTCTGACAGATTTTGCTATTTCCTTCCGTTTGACCACTGGAATTGATAGATTGTGGGAAGACAAATCCCATTGGATTCCTAGCCACTGAAAACGAGATTCCGGAGTAAGTCTGGATTTCGTTTTGTTTATCTGGAACCCCAGATGTTCCAGGAAGTGAACTACCTTTTTGGTAGCTTTGAGACATTCCTCGACTGTTGGTGCCCAGATCAACCAATCGTCGAGTATGCCGCTACCATGATTCCCTGAGCTCTCAATTGTTGTACAACCACTTCTGCTATCTTTGTGAATACCCTGGGGGCTACATTCAGACCGAAGGGCATCACTTTGAATGAGAATGTCTGATTTCCTAGCCTGAATCCTAGGAATGGGCGGAAGTGCCTGGCTATAGGGATATGATAGTATGCGTCTGTAAGATCGATGGAGCATGTGACGGCTCCACGCGGAAGTAAGGTCCTTACTTGCGAGAGGGTAAGCATCTTGAACTTGTCGCAGCGAATGAAAGAGTTTAGCTTTGACAAGTCTAAGATTACCCTTCTTTTTGTTGAGCCTTTCTTTGGCACGCTGAATAAGCGACCTTGAAATTTTAGATGTTTGACTCTCGCAATAGCTCCTTTCTGAAGGAGTTCTTCCGCGTAATCTATCAATTCCTTTGACGGTATCTGATGAAATGATTTGATTGGAGGAGGATCTTTGATCCAACTCCAGCCTAATCCTTTGGACACTATGCTCTGTGCCCAATTGCTGAACCCCCACCTGTGGCGGAAGAGGAACAGCCTCCCTCCTACCTGGGGAGCCTCATTGCTGATGGGCGGGTTGGCCACCACGCCCTCCTCTGAACTGTCTACTCCTCGTACCCCTTCCTGCGCCACGCTGACGAAAGTAACCTCTCGCCCTACCTCTCGGTTGAGAGTAGCCTTGAGCCTCATATGCAGGGTTGAAGGCCGGCGAGATAGCGTAGGAAGTGGATGGTTGAGATTGCTGGGGCACCAGGAGGATAGGTTGGTTCTGCTTAGAGGTGGAAGGTTGTCCCTGTTGGGTAACTGGGACTGCCTGCACAAATTGCTGCTGTTGCTGGAGTTTTTTTATATGGCTGGAACCTCTTACCAGCCTTCTTTGGTTTCTTGCCAGCAGTGGGAACGGATTCCTGTTTCCTCTTTGAGGAAATACCCCACCTAGCTCTAAGGCTCTGGTTGAGTCTAGCAGCTTCGTGGTGTACCTCGTTCACCGC
Source organism: Macrobrachium nipponense (assembly GCF_015104395.2). Classification (NCBI taxonomy): domain Eukaryota; kingdom Metazoa; phylum Arthropoda; class Malacostraca; order Decapoda; family Palaemonidae; genus Macrobrachium; species Macrobrachium nipponense. Next base: position 78,781,389 of record NC_087206.1, read on the forward strand.
GGACTCTGGGAAGAGATCCGCTCCCCACATGCAGCCAAGAGTCTATTAGGCTCATGCCTGATGGTGCACTCTTGTAAGACATGCTTCCGGCAGTTCCTCCTAGCCTGGAAGAAGTCAAAGGCGTCCGTTAGAACCGTCTGAAACTGAGATTTCGCCAGAATCTTGAACAGCGGTTCCGTAGCGTATGAAAGGGCAGCCATTTCTGTGATGATGAGGGAATTGAGGGACCTGCCAAACCTAGTTCGCGCATCGAACTCTGCCTGGATTAGGGAATCCGGCAGCCTAGGTAGTTTCTCACCGAACTGGTCCATGGGCGCAGTCCCGGTTTGAGTTTACCCAGCGTGAACGTAGCTGGCAAGTTCTCCCACAATTCTCCGAAGGCCGGGAAGAGCGGAGAAGTAGACTCCACCTCCCTCAACTGTGGAATGGGCTCATCCTTGAGGACTGCCTGAAGGGACTTCTCCACTAATTTCGTGGCGAACGGAAGAGAAACCTCCTCTTCCGTCGCGAAAATAGTGAAGGGACTCTTGTAGGCCTGGAGCTTTGTGTTCGTACACTCCCAGTCCTCAAGGCAGTGAACCCATTCCCGCTGGGCGTGATCTCTACTATAAAGGACTGACTCCTTCGAGATCTTGTCTTCCCTCGTCAGAGCCGTTGGCGTCAGCCTAGCATATCCGATGAAAGGCTGCGTCAGACCCGGAGGGTAAAACTCGAAGTCCTCAATCCTTCGAGTTCCACACTCCGAGATAGAGATCATTCCGTCTTTAAATGGAGCGTAGGCAGCTACTCTCCATGGGTTCTCCATAGAGAAAGCTGGCAAGGAGTCATATGACGGGAGTTGAAGAATCCCCGTGCTAGATGCTGGGGAGACTGGGGGAGGAGCCTGAGCTAGCCCAGCTACTCGGTCCTCATTTTCTCTCATTCTGTTAGAGAGATCCTGGATTGACTGTCCAGATTGAGACAGAGTGTTTGATAATTGCGCAAACATCTGCTCGAACCGTGTCCCCAGTGCGGAGATTTGTGAGCCTACTAGCACGCCCACCTGTTCCATCACCCCTGCTGAGAAAGTAGAGGGATCAAAGGTGCTGGTGCTTGCTACTCCTACGGCGTAGCCGGAGTGGAAGCAGTGGAGGCGGGAGAAGGCAGTGACTCGGCGGGAGCGCGAGCCTTCTCCTTCGAAGCCTTGCTTCTGGAGCTCTTTGAATGGGAAGAGCTCGGCTTTGCCTTCACCGCATCGGCATATGAAGTCGACGACTTCTTAGCCGCAGAAGACGAAGACGACTTCCTAGAAGTCGACTTAGCTAGAGTCTTCGGTTCTCTCTTTCCCTTCTCCTTAGGAGGTACAGAGAGAGCGGGAGGGCGAACAGGGATCTCAGATCCCGTAAAGCCTTGGAAAGAAGCAGAAGAAGAAGGGACAGGGGAAGATCCAGGAGCGCTCAAGGAAAGACCTTGGGCGCCCGACATACCTACCTCAACCAACAAATCCTCCCCACCTACCGCCATAGGCTCAAGGTTAAGGTCCAGGGCAGCGACGTCCGGGACCGACTCCTGGGAGGCTACGACCCCAAATGACTGCTGGAGGTCTTGCTGGATGGAGGCAATCAGCGGGGCAGCGGACAAGGGGTCAACATAACCCGTCGACTTGCCCGCGGGGAAGATCTGGACGGCCAGCTTCCTGTCCAAAATGTAGGGCTGGCCCTTGGCGGCGTTCTTCCCAGAAGGCCGCCCACCCACGCTTTCAGGGTGGCGAGGGCGACTTCCCTCACACCGGAAGCCTGAAAGAAAGGTGAGATTAGCTGCCAATAGTGGAATGGGATTAACAAACTTACGACTAGAAGTTGTTAGTAAAATAATAAGTAAGCCTATAATGGACTTACCCCATCTCCCAGCTGACCGACCAGGTCGTAGCAGATGGCGCAGGCCTCGGGGTGCCAGACGATCGTCTCGTTGAACGACGTGGCACAGGGGGCGTGAGACCTGCATTCATCGTGTCCACAGGGGTCGAACAGCGTCGCGTTACACGCTGGGACCTGGCAGTTGGTAGCCTGTAAGTGAAAAAGTACATGAGTACCAAGTAAACACTTACAGCCTAACATATGCTCCGCTGGTGCCGGAGCGATAAAGTTAGATTAAACCAGAGCCCCGCCAAAATCGTGTAGTAACCATGGTTGGAATATAGGCTATGATTCCGCCGATGGCGGAAGCACAAAAGGCAACCAACTAGGAGTGGTGGTAATGGAAACCACGACGGAAAATGGCGGGGATGGTTGATAAAAATAATAAATAATAACACACAATTCATTGTAAAATACTGAATAATTAGGGTATATCCTTAAAATAATAATAACAAAACAACCTCTCTCCGCCCGTCTACTAGAAGAGTGCGTAGGTAATGGGTTAAGCTCCCTTCCGGTAGCGGGGAGAGATATAAGGATATAGTAGGCAAGCAAACCGACCACTCATAGTACCCACCTCGCCCGCTAGCGGAGCCAGTAACCTATAACCCCAAAGGTGCCCCGGCTGCGACGGAAGGCTCCTTTCGTATCGTAAGGGAGGAGGCTGAGCAACTGGGGAGGGGGAGAGGAAGGTCTCGGCGAAACACGGCGGGAGCGAGAAAGGAGGGAGGGATGGCCTACTCCTCCCCGCCTCACCAACTACCCGCATGGAGACCCGGTACCTTATAGTGGTCGCCCTATACCCCCCGCTGGGAAGAACCCCTGGTCACCTCCGAAAGGATGAGAGGCGATAGAGGTTGTCATAACAACCAAGGGGTCCCCCAGCTCCTCCCTATATCAGAAAGGGAGGGAAGGGGCAGGGTAAGGTGCTATGGAACACGTGACCGCAAGTGGCCTAGGCCGCGAGCAACACAACCGTGGTAGGGCCACGTGAACCAAGCTGTACCAATACACGGAACAAGCACCTAGGCTAGCCTAACACCCTAAATAAAATTATACACCGAAAGGTGGAAGAGACACTTTTAGTAAAAGAGAAAGAAGCCCAGGAGGAGGCAGACTGTTCCAAGAAACAGCAGCCTACTCGGAGCCAGCGATAGCCGATGTAGAGCAAGAGCCGGGATGCTGGGCCGGAAAAATAATAATAGCCCTAAATACCAAGCTAAGAGAATGGTAGGAGGGCTGAACTAGCTAAAACTCGATGTAAAACAATGAACGTGATAAAGTAAGCCCATAAAGTGATAAAAAGAAGTCCCAGTATGGAGGACCGGGAATTCTTACGAGGCGGCATGGCCGCCACGAGACAACCGGGGAACCGTATATGACCTATTAAGAGGAAAATACTGGTACCCGGAAGATAAAACTGTGGTAAAATATTACTTATGAGTTACTTAACTTAGCCGTGGCAATTGCAGAGCGTTCCATCGTAGATAGTACGGATAAAATCCAATAAAGTACGAGCACAAGAAAATGGCGACTTGTCGCAAGTGCTAAAAATTAAGGATGACCGCTAGGGGCGCTGCTGTCCGTGGCGTCCTCTAGTAGTAGTAGTAGAGGCTGCATCGCCCGTTGGTATCAGCTCTCTCTTGGGGGGATTCTGATAGGAAGTTCTAATTGGTGTTTGTCTCGTGGTAGTGTTCCACACTCGCCCTATTATCATACCGACACTTTCTTTTTAAGAGTGAGCGAGTCAGTTTTACTGACATTTTCTTAATTTTGTTTTTCTCTGGTAATTTTAGGCTAATTTTACCTAGAAAGAATGATATTAAGGATACTTTTCATAGGCCGACACGAGCTGAGCCCAGAAATTATGAATAGAAAATGGGAATGGTTCCTGATACCCACCTCCCAGCGGCAGGAATGGGTACTAACCACCTGGCTGACCACTGCGTGTGTCGGAAGTTTTTAAAATTTGTCGGATTTCAGAAAATACAACTATATATATATCTGCCAGGTAAGTATGAACAAACTTTATTGTATCATAACAATATCATTTTTCTTTATGTAGTGTAGTGCACCTGAATCAATATTCCATTTCCAGACCAAAATGTAAGTTGCCCCCTGGAAAACAGTATGGTACTGCAAGTGAATTATATCATGACTACTTACAAGAATCTTCAAGAGCTCCACGTAGGTGCATTGTACTTGGAGCCCGGGATCCAATAAAAACAAGTTCTCCATTCCCATCTATATTCAGAGGATCTGTTTCTGAAGATGGTTTTGTTGACTTTCCTAGTCACTCATCAGCTAAAGGTTAGAATTTATAGCATTATAAAAAAAAATTGGCCCCACTTCCCCTTAACTATTTGCATGAGTACAAAAATGTTTGTTCATATACGAAACAAGCCTTCGGTCTTAACATTAGGATAAATACTCAGCGCCAGCTGGAAACCGGTAAAGTTTAAAATAATTGTGTACGCAAGGGACTATTGGCATCTGTGCTTGGTCACGAGACATGTGGGCCCACCCACATACCCCTCATTAACTCTTGACCCTGTTAGTTATTTTCTTACTGCCTTTAAGTGAGGACGTGCTTTGCTCCGTCCTTTTAAAGCCAGTTTAGTTTGCCCCCTGTTGTTTTCAATTTGTTGTTTGGCATTCCCGGGTATGTGAACATGAAGCCTTCTCATGCTGCGAGACTTCCTGGATATCACAAGAAGCAGATAAACGCCCTGTTATTTTCTTCGACGGGTTCGACGTCGAAGTACTCATCGTGTAGTAAGTCGTAGGTGAAGAAACTCTTAAGGTACGGTTAATTCGTTACCTGTGCTTTGGAATATCGCATATTCATATGGATTGCCTGTAATCCAAAGCTTTGATGTATCTGGATGTGCTTTGGGAAGTAATTATGACTAATTGTGCTCCTTTCCCTGCGGGGAGAGGCGTGCATCGCCATCTTGTTTTCATTCCAGATATACATGGGTAGAGAGGATGCAGGTGTGCGGTCGGCATTAGGCTTATCAGGAGAACCAACCCAAGAAGGACAGTTGGTTTGATGTATAACGTCGTGTTGCCACCCAGGATCCCACGTGATGGATGTCCCTTTTATCCCGACATGCACTGAATGGCAGTCGGATGCGTCGCCATCTGTAAAGAAGCAGATAGGGCAACAAGGCAGCCTTTAATGTCAGGTTGCTATGACTACGAGAATAACATCAACAGCCTTGCACTTCTTGTAGGGTGCTGGCTTCGCATTTGAGTTGCTCAGTGACGTCATAAACATGGCGACCGCCATGACGTCACTTCACAGCTGCGGCCTACACAAAGACATGCTTCCATTTTCATTTCGAGGTACAAGAATACTTTACAACTATGCTTTCAGATTGGAGGTTTTTAATGCACGTTGTTTTTGAGAGAAATTACAAGCGTTAGGAGATATAAGTCACATAATGGAAAAGACACAAGTCTTTCCTCTGTATCCTTCCGCTTAGGCGTCAAGCTTAGGTGACTGGCTTTGATGCCAGTGCGTTCTCCTGCCAATCCTGGAAAAATATGGGCTTCATAGCTGATCCTAGAGCCAAGAGGAGGAGTTTCTTCTCCATCTTCAAGCCAGGATTGTTACATCCCTATTATATGAAAGCACAAGAAGTAGTTGTAATTGTCGAACAAGTGAATGATGGAAAGTTAGTCTAGTGTGGCTGCTGTGAAGAGTTGGAAAAGGCTAGAATCAGGGACTTCATGACTGATCCTCGTGTCAAGAGGAGAAGAATAATTTCTTCTTCATCTTCGAGCCAGGACTGTCACATCCTTGTAAAGTAGAAATGCCACAGAAGGTTGGGTCTCTTGATCTTGGCTGCAAGAGTACCATAAACAGCCTCACGCTTCCATCAAGCGTGTTGACGTCAAAACCAAGACCGCATGCATGGCGGTAGTCATGATGTCACAGCCTACTGATTCTCGATTTACTTCGCTGCCTCTGGAACCTAATACGCTTCCTGACTCATTGGTACACACAGTAATGTAGAATAAACAGGATCTAGAGGTGAAATGGCTAAGTAAGACAAAAAGAAAAGGCGTGATTTGTCTTCCTCTTCGTCTTCTTCTTTAGATGGTGTCCTAGCTAAGTTCGATGGCATCACTTGAGTGTACCAGTCAAGCGTTGGAGGATACGGGATTTGGTGACTGATCCTCGGGACAAGAGGAGAAGAGTAAATTCTTCTTCATCTTCGAACCAGGACTGTCACAGCCCAACCAGCAAGAAAATCAAGAAGTCAGTGGCGGCTGGTAAGCTCAAAGCAATCGGACGAAGCCATTTACAAGAGTCCGAACGAGCGAAAGCGTCGACTGTCGCTGGGCTAGCGGCCGACATGGAGTTGCCAGTGTGACTACAGAGTCTAAGAGAGACTACAATGCCGTTGCTTAACTTGATACATATGCCGATGCTTTTACAAACTTTTTCCATGGACTCTAGATGTCAGAGTATAATGAAATATGATAAAATTGCTCTCATATTTGTATATAGGATTGCAAACAGATACCTTCTCAAATCCTACTGACTATGATATTTTCAAGATAGAGCCATCAGCGGCCATTAAAGATCAAAGGTGCCGAGGCCGTATGGTTGGACGATCATGACGCTTGCAAACAGATACCTTCTCAAATCCTACTGACTATTCGGGATTGAGCCATCAGTGGCCAATAAAGATTAAAGGTGCCGTGGCCGTATGGTCGGAAGGCCATGACGTATGCAAATAGATACCGTCTCAGATCCTACTGACTATTCGAGATCAAGCCATCAGTGGCCATTAAAGATCAAAGATGCCGCGGCCGTATGGTCAGACGGCCATGAAACCCCGACGTTTGTCAGAGGGTAGTGGTGAGTTAACGTTTCCTGTGGCTGAACACACTGCGTTAGAACCGGAGGGAAGAGAAAACCAAGAGTTTCTGGCTTCGTATGAGGAGGTGATTGATTTGATTAGTCAATTCAATAACCTTTCAGGAAGCACAGAGACACCTGCCAGCATGCTTCCCCCGGGGATTGACATGGTGTTTGGTTTGAAAAAGGATACGAAAGTGTATGAATTACCTTGTTCTAGTCATGTAGAGTCCATTTTACAACACGTAAAATGCACGGATTGATGGAAGGATATGGATACCTCTTAGTAATCGTATGCAGCCTGAATGGTGGGAAGTAGCGTACTTTGGGTTGACTCCAGAAAACTTCAAACCTTTAGAGGTAAGGAGAATTCCCATGTTTTATATACTTGTTGGTATAATCTGGTTTCTTCCTATAAGAATATTGACCAAATGCTTCGACTCTTACACAAGTAGTTAAAGTTAATCGAAAGCTTGGTTCCTTCGAAAGTACTGTAGAACCATTCTTCTTAATGAAATCGAATGGAAACTTAAGTCAAAAGAAAGAGGTGAATGCCTTTCTTTCGTCACTTAAGGTAGCCAAGCCTAAGTAGGGGCACTTGTAACCGAAGATGCTATAGCCAGGATAATTGGGTCATACCTTTTAGCCTAACAAGTGGTTATATTCGTAGCCTATTCCAGCCAGTTTGAGTCTACTGCTACTATCTTAGTTAATCTGAGTAGTAGTTCTTAGCTTAGACTGTCCGAACTAACTGGTTTGGGTCTGCATGTGCTGGCTTGGACCAACTAATGGTTGTGGTTTGGCTTTCAAACCTGCATTTACTATCTTAGATAAGTCTGAGTGGTACAATTCTTAGCTTAGCCGGGTCCGCTTAGCCTAACTCATAGGTTAGGTGGTCCCGACATACATGTCAACTTAGCCTAACAGTGGGTTGATGACTTGACATGATCTGGTTGCTTGAACATGCCCGTACTATCTTAGGTTGGGCAAATTAGTAAGGTTATAAGTATAGCCGAGCATAGACTAGTGCTTAGGCTACCCATTTGAAACACTTTTAACACCTCAGCCTAGGAGGTTGTGGTTGTAACCTAGCATGGATAGCCCAAACTTTCTTAAATGGCTTTACCCTAACCTAAGTCATTTAGTTTCTAGATTAAGCTAGTCTATACTAGTTACGTGTACATCTCGGATGGACTTAACCTACCCTAAGTGATGGAGGAGTTATCCTAACCTAATTGGAAGTGTTAACATAGCCTAACCTAACAAACCAGGGTCCTAGCCTAATTGGAAGAGTTAACATAGCCTAACCTAACCAAACCACGGTCCTAGCCTAATTGGAAGGGTTAACATAGCTTAACCTAACCAAGCCAGGGTCAACCTGGTCTTGCCAACTTAAAATAAGTTAGTCAATTCTTAATTGACTATACCTACTTAGACTAGTCCAAGTGGTTGTTGGCTAGGTTAACCTGGAATCTGCAAATGGGTCTCTTCCATACTGGTCTAGTTTCTATATTGAAGTCATGAACCTAACATAGAGGGTTTGAGCTTCAGTTGGTTAGAGCAAGGCATTAGTACCTCATCATATCTGGAAGGGGAAAGTGGGGAGTTTCCCATTCTTCAAGAGTGAGATAGGGTGAAGTGACGCTGAGTACAATTCTGGGCTAGGCTACTCAAGAATAGCACCATGATGATTTCTGGCAATACAGGATTTCCCTTTGGAGGGTAGCATATTGAACATATGACCGTATATTGTAACAGAGCACCGCATAAGGTGTTTCGGGGTTGGGATCTTAGTTTTTACAAAAACACTGAGCTGTTTAATAGCTCTCCTAGGGCTGAGGGCTGGCCTGAAGGATTGGATATTTTTTTTTTTATGGGGCTAGGAACCAATTGGTCACCTAGCAACGGGACCTGCAGCTTATTGTGGGATCCGAACCGCACTATATCGATGAATTATTTTCTATCACCAGAAATAAGTTCTCTGATTTCGCATTGGCCAAGATGGGAGTAGGACCTCGGACCACCTGTTTGGCAGATGAGTGCACAAACCACTCATCCAGAGAGGAACTCATATAATGGAAAAACCATGTAATAGCTGCCTCAGGGGTTTCACCCTTCGAGGAGACTGATGATTCCATTTGCGATACTAGGAACAACCTGGAGGTTATGCAAACTCTAGGTTCTACCAGTTCCGCCATGTCCCGGACAGAAGGATGGGTTCCAGTGATTAAGGAGGACCCAGGATGAGTGACTGATAAAGTTTATCGTAGCACAATCATCACTACCAGGTTCGTGTGGGGAAGAGGCACCACCAATAGGTAGAATTAATATCTCAAGGTCTGGAGTTTGACCAGTATCCCCTTTCGAACTAATAGTTCTCAGTTTTTTGGTGTAGAGTGTCACCTCTGACGTAATACGACTCCAAAGGTCGTTAGCTCACATATACAGAATGACTCTTTGGCCGTGACTGCCTGTATAGTGGACGTTTCTGTCCATTAAAGGCATTCAGTCAGTAGACAATGATCTGGTGGAGAGGTTGTCAGAACAGAGGGAAGAATCTCTGTAATTACATGTTTACATGCATGGTGATATACATTGGACTGGTGATTGGACATGTGAATATCGCTTCACACTGACTAATCTTCTGATGAATCAGGAGCAGTGAACTGGATGGGGCACATAAGAACTCCGATCTGATAAGTGAAAACATACTCTGTATCAGAGTAGCCTTGACAGACTACCACCAGGCACATACATCAGTCACGTTACAGGAAACTGACCATGGATGGGGGTCTTCCTCTGACCTTGGTAGAGGGGGAGTACTCAATAACCAGGGTTTTGACGTAGACTCAAAAGTACTCTGGAACATCAGTTCCAATTGCCCCCAGAATCGGGGATAATGAGTCAATACAGCACAGGTCATGATGACAGATACATTTCTTAGTCATGCTCAGTATGGTGTGAGTATGTGTGAGGGACCTTCAGCAGGGCCAGCTTTGACTTGTCAAAGTACTCTGTGGTTATAGAAGAACTACGTCACCTAGAACATTAAGGTGTTAGACGTAAAGGAACAGGTCAAACAGAGGCGATCGGTCAAGCCTACTCCTTGTTTGTCAAGTTGTACCAATAAGGTTATACAGAAGAGAAGGTCATCAGAGGAATATGGGCCTTCTGGCATTTAAGAACATATCTGTTAAAATGATCGTGACAATTGGTCTGTGTCTGTATCGAAGCTCAAAATTGAGCAATTTTAAGGAGGTGTCTGTCTGTTCATTGAAATTTGAGAGTGGGTTCTTTGTTATGAAAACCACACACACACACACACACACACACACACACACACACACATATACTATATATATATATATATATATATATATATATATATATATATATATACATACATACATCACATACATACATACATACATATTTATATATATACATATATATATATATATATATATATATATATATATATATATATATATATATATATATATATATATATATATATATTATATATATATATATATATATATATATATATATATATATACATACGTATAAATAAGCGAATACCACAGGAAAATGATAGTCAGAAATCCAAGCGCTTTCGTCTTTATGCAGACATCGTCAAGGAGCTCCTTGACGATGTCAGAATAAAGACGAAAGCGCTTGGATTTCTGACTATCATTTTCCCGTGGTATTCGCTTATTTATGAAGTCATGTGCATCTACTGTGATTTTTTAAGCATACATACGTATACTATACATACATATATCTATATATAAGTATATATATATATTATGTGTCTTATATATATATGAGGTTGCCCAGAGTTCCTTGGACTCAATTTCCTTGGGTCCTTTGGTGGCTGCTCAACAAAAGGTGTAAGTCATCCGGTACCCCTGGCAGGTCAGTTGGTATCTTTGTCTAAGATGATGGTATGAATGTGAAATGGAGAAGTTAACTGGCCTCTTTCCTTTTCAAATTTCTGTCTACTTCTTTACTTAGGGCAGTAAGAATAGAGTACCATCATAAGCTGGAACAGGTGAATGAAGTGGCCATACTGTTAGGGTTTGTATCAGTAAGATACCTATCAGTAGCAGGACATTCCTCTCTTTGCAAGGGGAGAGGAATGATGATAAACCTACATGAGTGGATGAATTGGTTTGTTTGGGGAACAGATCTTCTTATCTTCTTCGGACGCAATGAACTAGGACATTGTGTAAAACCCAGAAGTCTGACTATGATATTCATATATGTCTTAGATTCAGAAATACGTACTGGTCAGTTGTTTCATAGAATTTTGGTATTCAGAAAACTGATCAAAGGTGGGAAACTTCCAGTTGGTTAATAGTACTTACCTCCCACCAAGAGTAAGTCTATCCTAATGTTAAGACCGAAGGTTTGTTTCATATATGAACAAATGACAAATTTGTAACTAATTTGTATTTTTCATAACTTACAAACCTGAGGTCTTAACATACAAAGGCCCACCTCTAACCACCCCTCTATCAACTAACCTGGGTTGGAAGAATAACTAACGGGGTCACGAGTTAATGAGGGGTATGTGGGTGGCCCCACATGTCTCGTGACCAAGCACAAATTCTAATAGTCCCTTGCGTACACAGTTATTTTAAACTTACCGGTTTCCAGCTGGCGCTGAGTATTTATCCTAATGTTAAGACCTCAGGTTTGTAAGTTAACTGGCCTCTTCCTTTTCAAATTTCTGTCTCTACTTCTTTACTTAGGGCAGTAAGAATAGAGTACCATCATAAGCTGGAACAAGGTTGAATGAAGTGGCCATAACTGTCTGGGTTTGTATCAGTGAAGATTACCTATCAGTAGCCAAGCACAAATTCTCTCTTCTTTGCAAGGGGGAGAGGAATGATGATAAACCTACATGAGTGGATGAATTGGTTTTTGTTTTGGGGAACAGATCTTCTTATCTTCTTCGGAACGCAAATGCTAGGGATCTAATTGTGTAAAAACCGCAGAAGTCTGACTATGATATTTCATATATGTCCTTTAGATTCAGAAATACTGGGTCAGTTGTTTCATAGAATTCTGGTATTCAGAAAACTGATCAAAGGTGGGAACTTCCAGTTGGTTATAGTACTTAACCCCCCACCAAGAGTAAGTCTATCCTAATGTTAAGACCGGAAGGTTTTTTCATATATGAACAAATGACAAATTTGTAACTAATTTGTATTTTTCATACTTACAAACCTGAGGTTATTAACATACAAAGGCCCACCTCTAACCACCCCTCTATCAACTAACCTGGGTTGGAAGAATAACTAACGGGGTCACGAGTTAATGAGGGGTATGTGGGTGGCCCCACATGTCTCGTGACCAAGCACAAATTCTAATAGTCCCTTGCGTACACAGTTATTTTAAACTTACCGGTTTCCAGCTGGCGCTGAGTATTTATCCTAATGTTAAGACCTCAGGTTTGTAAGTTATGAAAAATACAAATTAGTTACAAATTTGTTGTATTTAATTACAGTACAACTGGAGAGATCTACTGCTTAGGTGGATGAAAGCAACTGTATGTTTAGAAAAATTATATGGACCTCATAGAACACAGATATGGGTTTTCACTTTCAGGAAATTTTAAACTTATGTATACTTCTAATACTTGACACAGAACATGTCTGGGAAGGATTTCATGACATTGTAAGGTCATGCAAAACTTTAACATTTTCTAATTTAGAGAAGTATTACACTACATAGTAACATTTTCTAATTTAGAGAAGTATTACACTACATAGCAGACAATAGAAGTAACCAGAATAAGGTATTTTTGTGCATTATAGTCCATAGAATTATACTTGAGTTCATTTTTGACATTAATTTCCAATACCATTTACAGCTGTGAAGAGTTTACCGTGCATGGCAGGCTTTCATCAAGGAGGAGGGGTTGGAAACTTTTTCCAAGAACTACTAAATGCAGCAGAAAAAATAGATGTTGGAAAGATTCCACGTCTGCTGGATGAAGGTGTGGACAAAGAAGCTTGGACTGACCTGAAAGAGCAGTTGAAAAAACTAGACGGAAATTATATAACAAGAGTGGAAATGGATAGTTCAGATGATGACTGATAAACATTCTTTGACTCAACATTTTCAATAAATATTCTGAACATTAATCTCTTTTAATCATAATGAGCTTGTTAATGACTTTTGCATTACGGCTCATGAAAACATGAGTGGGTAGCAGTAAATTTCATCTGCTACAGTCTGGTAACTTTTTATTGTTCAAAAACTATGATGAAAATCTTGCCAGAGGAAAGAATGAAAGCCGTGGGCCAGGACACTGTTTGATACTTAAATTTATTCTTCTCAAAGATTTTCTTGGCTTTCCTAAAACTGACTTTTCCCCATCAGATGACACTTTTGAAGACTGTCCAAAGGTGAATTCTTCATATGGAATCATTATCCTAGTTATATAGCTCAGGTGGTTAATCTGTCAAGACTTAACTCCTTGCCATGGCAGGAACTTGTGAGAGTAAGTATTTTTCAATTTATATAAATCTTTTTTTTTTTACATTACCCTTGTTATATTACCTTTGATTTTTTTCATATTCTAACTTTGCTTTTCACTTCAGTCCACTGGATAAGTTGATAATTCACTTTTGTTTTTAAATTTTTCATTGTATCTCTTTTTCAGGGGTTAGATTTGCTGATAACGAAAAGTGTAAATAGGTTGATGGCTGAAGGAAACAAGCCCCAAGGATGATGCAAAGTTACTTATTTAGTCCTTGAAATAGTATTCGTAAGTTATACGATAAAAGTAATTTTTTTTAGTTACTGGCCAAGTACATTGACCTGAGGGTGATAAATCACATACACATTGACGTTGCATGAGTAAATATTGACAGCTCATTCACAAATATTCTAGTTGCTGAAGCCCTCAGCAGGGTTTTGTCTATACAGTTCATTAATGGGATACCATATCTTTGAACAGTCTTTAGAAGTTTTTGGTACGGATATGCCCTATCTTGTACCTGTGCCAGATGTTCTTTTGTAACACAAGGGAATTCTCAACCAAAAAGGTGTAGTGGTCTGATTTCCTGTGAGTACTATATGCTAATAAATACATGGCTATAGTCAAGAAAGGGGTTTTCTGGGAATCAAGATCTTTTCATGTACATAAGGTATATCGATATTGTATCCATCATGTTTAGGAATGATCAAAAGCTTCAGTTATGTTTTTTTCCATAGAAGCTTTGTCATTTTTTTTTTTTTTGTATGGTGTTTTTACATTGCATGGAACCAGTGGCTATTCAGCAACAGGACCAATGGCTTTACATGACTTCCGAACCACGTCGAGAGTGAACTTCTATCACCAGAAATACACATCTCTCACTCCTCAATGGAATGGCCAAGAATCGAACCCGCGACCACCGAGGTGAGAAGCAAACTCCAAACCAACCACGCCACTGAGGCACTGCTCTGTCATTTGCTTTATGGCAGAGGCAAGCATGGCTAAACATCTCCATTTCTTTAAAAGTACTGATACCAGTGAATGAAAAAAAGTTCCTAATTGAGTGTATTGTAAACACAAATGTTTGGAAAACAATAATATTAGAGAAAACAATGAGTCCTACAAACATTCAATCTTGTATGGCTATGTAAACTGGGAATTCATGTTCTTCACTGGCTGAAAATCTGTGAACCGTAAGTATAGTGGTTTTGGCAAATTTTATCCAACTTGTTTCATTGGCAAGAAGGTCCAATAGGTTATGATACCACTTGGTTTATGGTGAATAGAGAGCAGCCAATAGACATCAGAAACTGCATGAGAAGAGCAGCCATAGAAGGGAGGAATTGGATGCCAAGTCTACTGCTAACAGTGAGGACAAGTTGTAATATACTGTAGAATGTAATATTGCATGGTCAGGGATGATGATTTATGACATCATGAATGTCTAACCTCCCTTTGGAACTTTATCTGCCAGAATGAGGTGTCTTGTGCTTTTACAAAGTCTGACTAAATCTCCTTTTGAGCCATTGTCATCAGTTTCCAACAGAGATGTCACTTTAAAGACTTTCTTCTAGCCCCAGTGAAGAGCTGGCAAATTGCATGGCATTTCCTACCTTTACTGGCACTCAGAGGGCTTGTCAGAGCTCTCATTTTCTTTAATCCTAGAATTTGTAGCCAAAATGCAGAACTTGTCAGTGTCTGATCATAAGATCTCTGAGATTTTGTTGGTAGCGATTCCAATGAGGTGCTTCTCTGCCCAGTATGCGCTGGTGTTACTTAAAGAATACTTGTCCCTCTAGGATAGGATGCAGGAGACTTAACTTCTCTACAGGCATATATAAAAAAGGACATGTGTAAGAGCACTATATCTTGGCTTCACGATTATTTGTTTGTATGGTGTTTTTACGTTGCATGGAACCAGTGGTTATTCAGCAAAGGGACCAACGGCTTTACCTGACTTCCGAACCACGTCGAGAGTGAACTTCTATCACCAGAAATACACATATCTAACCCCTAACCCCTCAGTGGAATGCCCAATAATCGAACTCGCCGCCATCAAGGTGGCAGGCCAAGGCCATACCGATCACGCCACTGAGGCGCTTGGCTTCAGATCATTCATTTGGCATACAAAACATCTCGTGTCTTCCCACCCCTCTTTGATCAATAACTCATGAAGTTATGGGTGTGCTTCCAACTCTTGCTTTCTGCTTCCAGGTAATGAGGGCAGCAGTCTAGCACAGACAGACTATCCTTATTTCATTTCAGCAGAGGGACATTGCTCACAAATCCTTAGGCACTTCTTCCTTTGGACAGATGTTATGTTTTATTGAGTACCTTACCTAGTTCATATTTAGAAGTCTCAATCTGGTATGCGGTTATCTTTTCTTTCCGTTGAAGGAATGACTATACCCTGTTTTTTTTCATCAGTCCATCCGCCTGTGGTGTTTTTGTATGGTAACACTGCGTCCCGGGCTTTAGATAGTTACGCTATGTGTAAGTTTTAGGTAAATAAAAGGATATCTGGGTGTACATTTGCAACTGAAAAGTGTTTTAATAATTTACTGTATGCGAATTACACCTTAATATTCGAAATAGGATATTATTATATTCGTTGAATGTAACCTGAATATAACTATCTAAAGCCCGGGACGCAGTGTTACCATACAAAAACACCACAGGCGGATGGACAGATGGAAAAAAACCGAGTATAGGTTGTAGTACATGCCGAACACCGGAAAGGTACGGATGAAACCAGTTCTGCTTGGTCTGGAATGTGTCTCCTTCAGTCATCACCTTTTACAAGGTGGGTGGAGACATGATAAGAGCCAAAACTGACCCATCACTTTGCATTAGTCACTTGGATCTGATTGCCTTTTAAATACTGTTACCTGACAGTAGTTCGGGTGTGCTGTTTAATGATGTATCACTCCTTACAATGATGTGGGTCTGCAGATGTTCTCACCCTTTTTAGGGATTTTTTTCTCTATGCTTATGTAACACCAGACGTATGAAGGTCTTTTATTTGATGAATTATGTTTCTTGTAATCTATGATATTAAGAACATTTTCCTGTAAGTGGAATGCATACTGTGGATCCTCCCATTTAAACATTGTCTCTAGTGAAAAAGCATTTTGTTCCATTTAGGAACAAATACAAAATTTAATGCTTTGTCCTTCATACAAAAGATCAACAACTGACTAGGTTTCCTCTGGGTGTCTATCTACTAAAAATACCATCCACCAGCACCCCCACACAGCTGAACTTGTAACCATGTATATTCATTCGACCATTCAGCTGTGTGCAGAAGATATGCTGCACTTGAATGGCTTTGGTTTGTGTACTTAAGAAAAATGCAAATTGCCAATAAAATTTCGTATATTTTATAGATTTATAGTCGACCCCCACTATTCGCGAACTCTTGATTTGTGGACTCGCCTATTCACAGATTTTCAAATGTACCATATAGTATACCCATTATTTGTGGGAAATTCATCTATTCGCTGTATTTTCACTGAAAAATATTCATAAATTACTGTATTTTCATATAAATTTGCTGACTAAATGCGTGTTTTGTGATAAAACTATAAAAATACTTAGGTATAAGCATTTTTAGAGGATTTTTTTTTAAACTACCAAAATAGGTAGTTCTAAGCATTCGCCATGTGTGCGGGTACCCATCCCCCAGAATAGGGGGCGTCTACTGTGTAGGCTTTATTGTCTGTAGTTTTTGTGCTAATTATCAGCAACACTTTGGAAAATACTTTTGAACAGTTTATAATCATTAAGAGGACTAACTGATATGAGTGATCGCAATGTGAAAAAACCAAATTGTTGTCCAAAACTGGACCTGTGAAGGGTTTATTGGTTCTCTAAATTTGCACTAATATAAAATTAGCATATCAAGTCATATGTTAGAGCTGTTAGGCTGCAAAAGGTTCCAATTGACACTGTAAATATAGAACTATGCTTTATTGCATTGTCAATTAATATTGTCATTAATAATGTTTTAAAAATTTAGCACAATGAAGTAGATATGTATCAAATTTCTTGCAGTATAACAGGATCACAATCCCCATTCCAAAATAAAGTGTAGTACCTGGGTATTAAAATATAATGGAAGTTGGTGTAGCATTAACTTCCAGTAATGGGATAAAAATTTATCTATGACTACTGCTGTTTTAGGATTTGTCATTATCATATCTCTGATATAACAGTTTTACATAAATTAGTCTTGTGATGTTTAGTATACCAAAAAATATACAGAGGAACAAGCAAAATTAATACAATGTATTTTGAACTTCATTAAGTTACACAACTTAATGTAACTACTTAACATTACTCCTTATACCCAACGCTTACTTTTGAACTATGAAGAGACTGACATCAGTTTACAATAGAGGCAAAATACAATTTTATCAAAAGAAACCCCTAAAGCTAAACCATTTTTAATATAAATGAACTAATTTATATTTTCTAATTCCTTCATAAGTTGTGCTCGCTTCTTCTCTAATTCATCTTCACTGAGTTCACCCTCCTCTAAGCTGACTTCTCCAGCCTCTCGCTCAGAAGATCTCCTGACAACGTCAGCTTCGGGAATTCCATGAGATCTAAAAAGAAAAGAAAAATACACAAATAACTGTTGTGTCTTCTAAGCTTTTAAACCAAGAGTTTTCATTACAAACCCATGCAGTTAATGATGATATAAGTACTAAAACTCGATAGATGTTTCTCTCTAATCAGGCCTAATTCAGAAAATGTCTTATCACAATAAACTACAAATTATGCATGATGAAGTAATAACAAAATTATAGAAACCTGATGAACAGTCAGTATAAAAAAATGAAAGGTAATAAAGCCAATACCTCAAGGGTTAGCAACTCATTTTAACACCTATCTCACAATAATCCAATAAAAAATCTGGAAAAGGGAAAATTATCGATGGGGCAATAAAACTGGAATACCTCATTCTCCTAAAACATCACAGTTGTTTTGAAAGTTGAGATATAATCTCACACAACCACAGACCCTAAAATTTCATGCTAACATGGGAGGATAATCTGACAATGTGGTTCACATAGTTAAGGACAAGGACCTCATCAAAATCCTTACTGCATAGTTGGTTTTGGATAGTGTGTGGAAATAGTCACATACATTTTAAAGACAATATGAGTGAGTTCTATTTGTTAAAAAGTATCATGTCCTCAATACAAGGTATCAAATATATCGAATACATTATTACTTCCAAATACCTAGCATGAACTGGAGTCTACTTAAGTGTGTTCCTAGTACATCAATCTTAAATGGTCTTAATTGCTGCTGCATTTCATAATTTGTAATGAGATCTTTACAATGCACTCCAGCCATCAACTTTGATTTTTATAGTTGCACTGTTCAATAGTTTCTCCATCTCTGCTGCAATTTAAAATGACTGCACTTCACCACCAAATTTGTGTATTATCACGGCTTCCTCACCCAGAAATAGATTTTTCCTACATCAAAATCCCTTTTTTGTCACTTGCATTGTAGTGTATGGGAAGGTGAAGTTGAGCTCAGTGAAGACCTTAAACCACTAACTGGTCAAAAGTCCAAGTCTTCAAATGTTAAACCCATTTTTTGTCAACCTTGCCTTTATTCATACTGTATAACTTGTTTGTTGATTGTATATATATTATTTTATTTTATTTATTTCGCTCTATTAATGCCCTATTGGTTATTGTATTTTATCCTATTTTTCCTCTGCTGCCTAAACTTTCTTTCCTATGCATTCCACAGTGCAAATCCTATTATAAAGCTTAAATCCAATTCTCTCATTTAGGAAAAATTGTCTTCAATACTGATATATAACAAAGCTTCATAAGGAAGTACACTTGAGGCAAACATCTGGTAGACTAAATACCAAATGGGATGAAAAAAGTTTTCTCCCATAGCAGGTTCAGTGAGGCTGTATGCTTGCTACTCAAAAGATAGAGTTCAAATCTACTTTGAGAGATGTACAACTGTCTCAATTGTCAGTTATAGCATTTATAAACACAAGAAAAAGTGATTATAACATTAATGCTACTGACATGCAAGAGCTTCCTATGGAAGTATACTTGATGCTATGAGCAGATAGACAAAGTAGCACTGACTTACAGAAGAAAAGTTTTGTTCACATTAGTCAGTAAAACAGTGTGCTGTTTGCAAGCAAAATTTAATTACCTTATTTAACTGTCAGTTACGGCATTCATGCACATCATGTGAAAAAGTTATGATGATGTCTGAGGAAACTTCCTATGGATGTATAATTCAAGCAAAATATAGGCAGACACATGAAATGGCACCGATTTCCAAAAAGGAGAAAAAGATTTCCCTTTCAGTGGAGTCACTATGTACAGCTCTGTGCTGGCAACTTGGAAGAAAGGAGCTCAAATCATCCTGCTTGAGACCAAAACTCAATTTTCTCATTTGATTGTTTGCTTTAGCATTCTTTCATGTGCATGAAAAAGTTAACTTCCAATGCCAGTAGTACTTGAAAGTAGATGCATTAAGTGGATGGATGTCCCTCTCCTGTATTGAAGTCTGTAAAGCTGTCCTGAGTTCAAATCCCACGTGAGAGTGAAATTTCAATTTTCTCTCTTAACTGCAGATCTTTTTTCCATATATATCACATGAGTGATGTCATCAATATTAATATGCAAGAGCTTCCTATAATAGTTAGGACACATACATATATGAAAAGTTATTTACACACAATTTAATCAATTTAAATGACATACGAGTATTATTCCATAAATAATCCTAAAAGCTGAAGCTGTCATCACAAAATCTAAGTGTACATCACTACTCTGCAGCACTACACATTGCATGCATTACAAATGCAAAGATATGTAACGCTTTTCTCTTACCTGGTGTGGGAATTCCTAAAAGAGCTAGAGAAAAGAAAAGATGCCCGATGAGAAATAAATCTAATGTCAGAGCAAGTGAACATTTATTCAGAGCAAGTGAAATTTGTTCTATCTTGTCTAACTATACCTGAATAATTTGCTTCATACTATTTAATCAGCTAATTCTCAATGTTATTTCACCTACAATGTTCTTTCTATCAACAAAACAAGATGGCAGAAAATGGTATTTCAATCCCGGTTTTCCACTTAAAAACCTTATAATGGCTTTTAATATAAAAATAGGAAGGAGACATTTGACTTGCACAGAAATAAGTTTCCCTCAACCAAAGGATCTTGAATGTCTCGCTCACATACACATTTATATATACGTATATGCAAGTGTTTGGCATGGGAGAGAAACATCACCCCACAAAAACAGGCTTTTATCAGGTTATACCACCTAGAAATTGGTGAATACTAGATTCAAGCAGCAATTACAAGACGTGTAAAAGGCTTTTTATTTCTCATTTTCTCAGCCAGATTTAGAAATGAAGTCAAAAGTTCTTGGGCCATAGCAATCAGGTGAAAAAGAATCAACTAATCCATTTGGTGATCATTGAAATCAACAAAAGAAACATTACTATCTTCTTTAATTTTAGCCATGATAAGATGACAATTGAAGATGTTGCCATCTAAGTTGTGACTGTGATTGATGAAACAAGTTATCATACAAGCCATAAAACTTTGTAACTTGAAATCTCGTTGCACCCACATTCATAAGTGGTCTTATGAGAAGCTGGGTACTAATTTCTATTATACACTGCCATTCCCCTTGCCTTAAGAAAGCATTACATTAATGAAATATGTACTGGTTTAGTGAAGCCTGTAATGAGTAGTTTGGATTAGTACCTCAGTAGAAAAACCACAATTTCTGTACATAGTAAAATATCATATTGTTTGGAGGCAACTTCAAGGACACCAACAATACCAAATAGCCAACAAATATTGCAGTAAATCACACAATACTGGCAGTGTTTAGGCCCTCCACCTTTTGTGAATGATCATCTAGTCATAGTAACATTTCATCTTGTAAACACTTCTAATGGTTCTTTGCAACAATTTGAGCCCTTGACCAAGTTTATGAAACAGTAACCATCAGCAAAATTTAATAAAAAAATAACTTCGACAAAGTTTAACTTTGTACAGAATTTGTAGGCAAGTCTCAGAAAACTAGATGCATGGGTTTATAATGTTTCAAGTGTTACAATAGAAAATTTGAAAAAAATCATTGTACCCTAAGAGAACTTGCCAAAAAAATATTAAAATAATAATTAGCCTAAAGGAACACTTACAAAATTTAAGTAATACAGTATATATTGCTTAAATCTTATTTAAAAATGACAATTTGTCCAAAATTGCATTTTTCCTAACTATACAAACCTGAGGTCCTTTTACACATAGCCCCACCTCATGCCACCCCTCACTCTGCAGTTTTTGCTTGGGCCAAAAGCAAAAGTGATTTGTTTACCTCCCAGTCGCGCGCGCGCGCCTGTCGGACAAGCAGTTAACTACCGAACCCCTTGTTTGAAAGCTTACGACCTATCCAGCTGCCGCTAGTACCTTCCTATTGTAAAAGGACCTCAGGTTTGTATAGTTAGGAAAAATGCAATTTTGGACAAATTGTCATTTGTTCCGACACGGCATACAAACCTTCGGTCCTTTTACAATAGGAAGACTCACTTCTTGGTGGGAGGAATCTGAGTCTTTTGTGAACAGACTGGTGTTCGCCCAACCTTGGAAGCCTCCCTGGTCGTAAGAGCGAGGGAGGGATCCAAGCCTCTGTCCGATTGATCGGGGTGTGCACCGCAGGATCAATGGTCAGACCTCTGGACCGAGTACTAAGAGAGAGGCAAGCGTATCTCTTCGTACCAGCAATGTAAGAACTTGTTCCTGTACAGGAGCAAATATAAAGTCATGGGTTTGACTCTTGTGGGCATCCACTTCCCCCCCTTGTAGAAGGAAGTGGTGGATATTCTGCTCCTATCCCTAGTGAAAGGGATAGGATGGGGCTCTGTCATATAGCTCACCTGCATCTCGTCCTCATCCAGCGTAGTGACGACCGTGGCCCTCTGCCCACAGGTAGAGGAGTAGGAAAAGACGGGAAGAGGGAGCCAGTCACTCACTCATTCACACATCCATCCACACAGTCACACCAGGACTCGATGCTGTTTCAGCCTGCGAGGGTCTGGGTTAGCTACACAACTTGTTGAGCAGCCACCACGGGTCCCAAGGAAAAGGTATCCAAGGACCTGTGGGCAATATCCCGAAGGTAGAAGGACGTAAGGTAGTCTGGTTAGACCAGACCCCTGCCTTCAGGACCTGGGCCACGGAGAAGTTCTTACGAAACGCCAACGAGGGGCCAATACTTCTGACTTCGTGAGCTCTCGGACGGGACGTAACGGATTGTCGTCACTACCATCAGCCTCATACGCCCTCCTGATGACCGCACGCAGCCAGAATGAAAGAGTGTTCTTGGATACTTCTTTCTTGGTTACCCCGGTGCTAACAAAGAGGCGTCGACACTCAGGCCTGAGGTGTCGAGTTTTCTTCAGATAGCGCCGTAGCGCCCTCACAGGACAAAGCAGCATCTCATCCGCATCATTATCGGTGAAGTCCAATAGGGAGGGAATCGTGAATGACTCGAACCTGTCGTCAGGGATCGACGGTTTCTGAGTCTTCGCAACGAAGTTCGGGACGAAATCGAGCGTCACAGATCCCCATCCCCTGGAGTGTCGTACATCATAGGAAAGACCATGAAGTTCCCCTACTCTCTTCGCCGATGCCAGGGGCAGCAAGAAGAGGGTCTCGAGGGTCAGATCCCTGTCTGACGACTCTCGGAGTGGCTCGAACGGCGTTCGAGTCAAACTCCTAAGGACGAGAGTCACATCCCACGCAGGAGGCCTGAGTTCCCTGGGTGGGCAAGACCTTTCTTTGAAGCTCCTCATAAGCAAGGAGATCTCGAACGAGTTCGAGATGTCCAATCCCCTCAGTTTCAGGACGAGCGCCAAGGCGGCTCTGTATCCCTTGACTGTGGGGACTGAGAGGAGCTTCTCCTCGGCGAAGAAAAACGAGGAAATCCGCTACCTGCTGAAGAGTGCTCTGAGAGGAGATAGACCCCGTCTACGACACCAACCACAGAAGACGGCCCACTTCCCCTGGTACACAGCTGCAGAGGACTGACGGACGTTTCCAGCCATCTCTGTTGCTGCGCTACGAGAAAAGCCTCTCGTTCGCAAGAGATGGTGGATAACAGCCAGCCTGAAGACGTAGGGACTGGACTGCTCGGTGGTACCGGCTCGACGTGTGGCTGGCGAGAAGGTTGTGCCAAGGGGGAATCTCTCTCGGTTCTCCTGCGAGAAGAGCCAGCAGGTCCGGATACCAAATGGCCTGTGGCCATTTGGGAGCCACCAGGATCATCCTGAGATTCGGGTGACCAGTGCTCGACTGATCACCTTGCGAATCAGGCTGAACGGGGGAAAGGCATAGACGAAGAGGTTGTCCCACGGGTGTTGAAGAGCGTCCTCTGCAGCTGGCCCCATGGGTCCGGCACGGCCGAGAAGAACACCTGGAGCTTCCTGTTGTGCGGGTGGCGAACAGATCCACGACTGGTCGCCCCCACAGGTCGAAGAGCCTTTCCGCCACGTCCTGGTGTAGAGACCATTCGGTCCCTATCACCTGATCCCGACGGCTGAGCGTGTCTGCTACTACATTCCTCTTCCCTGAATGTAGCGTGCCGACAGCTCTATTGAGTGTGCCTCGGCCCACTCGTGCACCTGCCGAGTCAACTGGTACAACGGGAGAGAGACTAGGCCCCCCTGTTTGTTGACGTAGGCCACCACCTGTGGTGTTGTCGCACATCAACACCACTGAGTGTCCCATCAAGCGGTCCTGGAACTCTTGGAGAGCGAGAACGCTGCCTTGAGTTCCAGTACATTGATGTGAAGGTGCTTGTCGTTCTCGTCCCACACTCCTGAAGCCAGCAACTCCTCCAGGTGTGCGCCCCATCCCTCGGTCGATGCGTCTGAGAACAGCTGCATGTCCGGGGGGGGAGTGCGCAAAGGAGCACTCCTCTTAAGAGGTTCCTGTCGTCCAGCACCAGGCTAGGTCCTGCCTCACTCCGGTGTCAGTGACACTGGAAAAGCTTGGGGGATCCGTCGCCTGTGACCAACTCTCCTTTAGTCTCCACTGGAGAGACCGCAGGTGAAGACGCCCGTGAGGGACTAACTTCTCGAGTGACGACAGGTGTCCGATCACGACTTGCCATCGCTGAGCTACCTGTTCCTGCCGAGACAGGAACTGGTTGGCTGCCTCCCTGAATCTGCTGATCCGCGAGTCTGCGGGGAAGACTCGCCCTGCTACCGTGTCGATCAGCATACCCAGGTACTTCATCCTCTGCTTGGGCTCGAGATCGGACTTTTCGAAGTTCACAACGATCCCCAGATCGCGACAGAACTCGAGCAGTCGATCCCTGTCCTGTAGCAACTGCGAGCGGGAGCTCGCCAGGACTAACCAATTCGTCTAGAATACCTCATCAGACGTATCCCGTGCGAATGGGCCCAAGCAGACACCAGAGTGAACACTCGCGTGAACACCTGTGGGGCGGTTGAGAGACCGAAGCAAAGTGCCCTGAACTGGTACACCGTCCCGTCGAGGATGAAGCGGAGGGGTATTTGGAAATACGCATCCTTCAAGTCCACTGAAAGCATGAAATCGTTCTCCCTGATGGAGTCGAGCACTGAGCGTGCCGTCTCCATCGTGAACCGGGTCTGGCGAACAAACCGGTTCAGAGGAGAGAGATCTATCACCGGGCGCCAGCCTCCCGTAGACTTTTCCACCAGGAAGAGTCGACTGTAAAAGCCCGGTGACTGATCCGTGACGATTTCTACAGCTCTCTTGCTCAGCATGGTCTTGATCTCCTGTCTCAATGCTACGTCCTTCGATGACCCTGGAACGTACGACTGCTGTTGGACCGGGTTGGAGGTGAGGGGTGGCCGAGATTCGAAGGGTAATAGATATCCCTCCCGAAGGACATCTACAATCCAGGTCTCGGCGCCGTAGCGCTGCCAAGTTGCCCAATGGCTGGCCAGGCACCCCCCCACTTCCGGCAGCAGGTGAGGGGGAACGCCGTCCCTAGCGTTTCCCCCCTTTCTTCGACTTCTTCCCAGAGCCTCCACGGGAGGAGGAGGGCTGGTTACGGCTCCCCTTGGTAGAAGTCGAAGAAGACAGAGTCTTTCCCCGGGGCTTCGACGCAGCTACCGTCTTGGCCACCGAGGAAGCGCTAGCCGAGCTCTTAGACTTGGCCGCAGTCCGAGGCTGCCAGAAGCCTTCAAGACTGCCTGGTGAACCAGACGGTCACTGTCGTCAGTGCGCGCCGTCTGTCCACCGCAGCGTCCACCATCTCTCCTGGAAAGAGAGACGTGGAACTCCGTAAAGGTCCGTTGCGAAGTCCCAACGCCGCTTCACGCCCGGCCGCCCTGGAAACCCGAAGTAAGGACAGCGTCTTCGTCGGAGAACCAGGTTGGCCCACAGGTTCACCGTCTGGTGGGCAAGGAAGGAGATGGCTCTTCCTCCATGACTGGCAAATTCTCCTAAAGGCCGAGTCATCTTCGGGAGAAATTCCCCCAGGAGTTGGCTGCGACCTTAGATACTGTGAGGGACCACAGATCTAGCCAGGAGACGGCCTGGAAAGCTGCCATGGCGGTAGATTCCAGGCCGAGTGCCTCTTGCTGCGAGAACCATAGGTTCTCGGACAGGAGCTGCTGCAGAGACACACCCGGAGTCAGCCTTGCTAACTCCGGGTTGCACCTGTTTGGGTTTCGGCATCGGGTCTTCAGATGGCACGTAAAAACAAAAACGCCGCTGTCGCAGCAGAGGAGGTGGAAGCAGCTTGCTCGACCTGCCAGACTTGAGCGAACCGTCTTTGTCCGGAGACAAGCTATTCAACTGGTCCAGCACTGAGTCTGCAAGCTCGGAACGCGGCAAACCCCCACCGTCGGTCTGGGTTCCCTCTTCGGGCCCCAAAGAACTACTCGCCACCGGGACGTGGGCTCGGATGGTGGGAGCGGCGATCCTTCCGCGAGGTCGTTGTGCTGACGAATCAGCGCAATAACCTCGGCAAAGTTCCTCTGGATCTCAGGAGTGACTGCGTCCTGCGAGTCGGACCATCCAGTCCCTCAAACAGGAGCATCTCCCGAGACCCTCCTCCCTCGAGGGAGGAACAGCGACAGACCCCTCTCGGTCTCCTCCAACCACTTGTGCGTACGACCTGGCTGGTCCGAGAACCGTGCCTGGTACGTACGACGACGTGGTGGATCCTGAGGGGCGCACCCCTCACGATCACTCCTCAATACCTCGCCCCTCCCGGTGTAACCCGAGGAGGTTGAAGGTATGGGAGAGGCAGACCTGACGCTCCTCCTCGCATCGCTTGGCAGAACCAGTGGGCTTGGAAGACTGCAGGCGATCGCCAACCCGCGGTGGTGATCGAGCTGCAGACCTAGTCGAGCCGTCTCGCTGTGGAGAACGGCTGGACCGAGAACAGCAGCCCCGGTCTCGTGTGTCAGAGGAAGCTGTGCTGGTCGCCGTACCCGATGCGCTCTCTGTGAGATGACGGTCAGGCGACCGGCGAGCTCCACTGTCACGGTGAGACCGGTGCGTATCCTCACGGTGCGTCAGTTCGCTGGTACCAGCCGTTGGCTGGTGCCGGCGAACGGGGGGACTTCTTCCCAGCCTCAGCCCGTGGCCGGTCATGGACCGTCACGTCCGCCCGGGTAGCCAGCTGCTCGCCGCGAGAGCGAGAGCTGGTCTGGTGAGAGTCGCGTGAGCGGCTGTCACCAGTCTTCCGCTCCCGTGCCGTGAACCTGACGCTGAGCGGACTCAGAGGTCTGGTTCTTGGCTGCACGGTCTGCTGTTAGGCGACCGTAAACACTCGGTACCTCTCGCGAACGAGAGGCCGAGACGGACCCTGCTGCCGTGGCCGAACCACTAACAGCAGGTGAGGAAGTGCCGGTGTTAGCCGGCACTCCTCTGGTCCCCGTAGTCTTCTTCCTTGCGGAAGAAGAGACGGGTCCTGCCCCGAAGGAGCAGGGTGACCAGCGGAAGAACCCCCCCGTCTCACCAGAGCGAGACGGGCCCTTTGAAGTTCCCGAAGGAGACTTCTTAGGGGGGGGGGGTTGGGGGGGGGGGGGGGAGGCGACCTTCTTCTTCTTCGGCGGGGGAGCCCTTAGAAGAAGAAGGGGAAGAGGCGGCAGACGACGACGACGACGAAGAAGACAATGAAGACGACGACGACACCTTCCTCCTCTTCTTCTTCTTCTTCGTCAACCTCCTCAGGACCGACGTCAGATCTGTCATCCAGAGCGGAGCCGGGGCTGCTGTTGCCGAAGCAACAGGGCCCGGACGCACTTGTCCGAACAGATCAGCATCGGGTGAGCAGCGGCGCCAGAACAGGAACAACGTCAGCAGGTGCAGGCATCACAGGAACAGCAGTTAAGAGACGGCAGGAGGCAGGTACAGGAACCTGCAGCAGTGGTCAACGTCACGTCCGTGAACGGCGGCTGGGCAGGTACGGCAGGTACGGCAGACTGTGCAGGCGGTCCAGATGGACGGACCAGCGGCACAGACATCCTTGGTACTGGTGGGAGGTCCAGGGGTGAGCTCTTCGGGCACACGAAGTCCGGTCGCGGCAACACGGCAAACCCAGGTGGCGGCATCACACTCGAGGTACGGCGACTGGCCCCTGCACCGATGTAGTAGGTGTTACAGAGACCGCGTGCGGGGTGTACACCAGGTGAGGAGGTGAAGCGTAGCCAGGTGTTGTAAGGGTCGTGGTGGTGTCGTAACCGTCGCATGGGTGACCGCCACGGAGCCAGCGAGATGGTAGAGCAGCCCCTGGACACTCGGTACGCCCTGCAGCCCCAACGATGCCCACGACCATGTCCGAAGGTCCGTCCTTCGCGGCAACTGCACCTGAGGAAGCAAAAGTCGGGTAATTAGCAGGATCCTCTACCCGCTCGCGCGAAGACGAACGGATAGAGGAGAGTACAACTCTACGTCAGGGTATCTACGCCCTCCTCCACACTCGACAAGTCAGGTGAGGAGAAGGACCTAGAAACCCCCCCCGAAGGGGAAGGCGCCAACGTGGAAGCTGAGCGGGCGGCAGGAAAGAAGACGAAGTGTCCGTAACCAAAGGAGTCGCGGGAGAGCTTTTCCGACGACTCCTTTGCAGGCCTTCGCTTCTTCCTGCCCTCATACAAAGTCCACTGCGCCTCCGACCAATTATTACAAACTTCACAGGGCTCGGCTCGGGTGCATTCGCGCCCCCGCCGACACCGAGCGCACAAAAATATGAGGGTCAATCTCCGGGAATGAGCGGAACTTTCCGCATTTACGCCCTTCGTACCCGGGCATAGTCTCCGTGGGGTAGCGAGGCGAGGAGATTCCATCATTGACCAATAATTCACAATTAATTAGAAAGAGAAATGATTGTACTTA
>NC_087206.1:78810562-78838682 GCF_015104395.2 Macrobrachium nipponense
TCCAACAAGACGGACTCACGAGATCCTCCTCCTTCAGAAGGAGGAACAGCAACGGACCCCTCACGGTCTCCACCTGTCACTTGTGCGTAAGTCCTGGTCAATCCTAAGACCATGCCAGGTACGTACAGCATCGTGACGGGATCACGAAGGGCGCACCCCTCGCGATCACTCCTGGGTGTCTCGCCCTTCCCGGTGTATCCCGAGGAAGTTGAAGGCACAGGAGAGGAAGACCTGACGCTCCCTCCTCGCTCACCGGCAGAACCGGTGGGTTTGGAGGGCTGCAGGCGATCCCCAACCTGTGGTGGGGATCGAGCTGAAGGCCTGGTCGCGCCGCTCGCGGCTGGACTAAGCACAGCGGCGCCGGTCGTGCGTGTCAGACGAGCTGCTGCTGGTCTCCCTATCCGACAGGTCCCTGTGGGAGCGTCGGTCAGAAGAGCGGCAGAGCCCGCTGTCGCAGCTGGACCGGTGCGTGGGCTTGCGGCACGTCGAGCCGCTGGCCTGGTGAGAGTCACCTGAGCGGCTCTCACCAGCCTTCTGCTCCGTGCCGCAGTTTTGGCGCCGAGCGAACTCTGGCGCCAAAACTTTGGCTGCATGGTCTCCCGAGGGAGAGCGTATACTCGGGATCTCTCGCGAACGAGAGACCGAGCCGGAACCTGGCATAGCAGCAGCGCTGCTAGCACCAGGCGAGGAAGTACCGGTGGTAACCGGTACTCCTCTGGTCCCCGTCTTCCTCTTCCTTGCGGAAGGGGAGACGGGCCCCGCTCCCGAAGGAGCAGGAGGACCAGCAGAAGGACCCCCCGTCCCACCAGAGTGGGACGGGCCCTTAGAAGTTCCCGAAGGAGACTTCTTAGGGGGGGAGGAAGCAACCTTCTTCTTCTTCGGCTTGGGGGCCTTAGAAGTCGAAGGAGAAGAGGCGGCAGCAGACGACGAAGAAGATGACGAAGACGAGAGCGGCTGCTGGCCTGGTGAGAGTCACCTGAGCGGCTCTCACCAGCCTTCTGCTCCGTGCCGCGGTCTTGGCGCCGAGCGAACTCTGGCGCCAAAACTTTGGCTGCACGGTCTCCCGAGGGAGAGCGTATACTTGGGATCTCTCGCGAACGAGAGACCGAGCCGGAACCTGGCATAGCAGCAGCGCCGCTAGCACCAGGCGAGGAAGTACCGGTGGTAACCGGTACTCCTCTGGTCCCCGTCTTCCTCTTCCTTGCGGAAGGGGAGACGGGCCCCGCTCCCGAAGGAGCAGGAGGACCAGCAGAAGGACACCCCGTCCCACCAGAGTGGGACGGGCCCTTAGAAGTTCCCGAAGGAGACTTCTTAGGGGGGGAGGAGGCAACCTTCTTCTTCTTCGGCTTGGAGGCCTTAGAAGTCGAAGGAGAAGAGGCGGCAGCAGACGACGAAGAAGATGACGAAGACGACACCTTCCTCCTTTTCTTCCTCTTCTTCGTCAGCTCACGCAGGACAGTTGTCAGGTCCTCCATCCAGGCCGGAGCCGGGGCAATTGCCGAAACAACACGGCCCGACTGCACCTGTCCGGAAGGACCCGAGACTGGGGAAGCAACACCGTGGGCAGGACCAGCGTGGACAGGAGCAGGAACAGCAGGAACGGCAGCCACAGCAAACACAGCAGGAGTGGCAGGGACGGCAGAAGCGGCAGACGTAGCAGGAACAGCCAGGCCAGCAGCGGGAGTGACATCGGCGGCAGGTACGGCAGGTACGGCCGGCCCAGCAACAGTCCTTGGAGAGCCATTTGCAGCCAGCGGGAACCTGGGTACTGGCGGCCGGTCCAGGGGTGAGCTCTTGGGGCAGCGGAAGTCTGGGGCAGGCAGCACGAAGAACCCAGGCTGCGGCGGCATGCCACCCCTCGGTACGGCGGCGAGCTGACGGCGTCACCGACACAGCGTGAGGAGTTATAGACCAGATGGGGGGGGGGGGGGGGGGGGGCGGTACGCGGGGGTAGAGACGTGGTGTAGTGTTGTAACCGCTCCATGGGTTACTGCCCCAGACCCCGCCAGACGTTGAAGCAGCCCCTGGATACTAGGCACGCCCTGCAGCCCAGCGCAGCCCACACCTGTCCAAGGTCATCCCCCACGGATGTAGCACCTGCGGAAGCAACAGTCGGGTTAGTTAGAGGGGTTCCCTCACACACGGGGGGAGACGTACCCCACCCCAATGCACGGAAGACCCCGAGTACAATTGGATGTCTGGGTAACGGGCGCCCTCCTCCACGCTTGACGGATCAAGCGAGGAGAAGGACTGCGAACCCCCCCCCCTTCCCGAAGAGGAAGGCGCCATACGTGGGAGCTGAGCGGGGGGCAGGAAAGAAGATGAAGTGTCCGTCACCAAAGGAGTCGCAGGAGAGCTTCCTGACGACTCCCTGACAGGCCTTCTCTTCTTCCTACCCTCGTATAGTTCCCACTGTGCCTCAGACCAATTCACAAAAGTTTCACCAGTTTCAGACCGAGAGCACTCACGCCCTCGGCAACGCGAACATAAGTCGTGAGGATCAACCTCAATGAATGAGCGAAAACCGCCACATCGGCGCCCCTCCACTCCAGGACAGACTCTACGTGTGGTGGGGGGCCGCGGCGATAGCTCTGCACTTTGATCCATAATCAAATCAATAATGAAAAAGAAAAAACAGTAATTACAATTCACTTTTTCACAAACAAACAAACCAGAAGAGAATAGTCACAACAAAGCGAACGACGATCAGCGGGCAGAGAGCGAGACGAACACGTCCTCACCAACGTGGCCGAAAGCAAAAGTGGTTCTTCGCCTCCCAGTCGCGCGGCGTGCGCACTGGCGGACAAGCAGTTAACTACCTAACCCCTTGTTTGAAGCTTACGACCGTTCCAGCTGCCGCTAAAGTAATCTTCCTATTGTAAAGGACCAATGGTTTGTATAACGTGTCGGAACAAATCAGATTTCATACACGATCAATCACCACCTGATCACAGACTGTTTCTGTTTCCATCCTGACAGACTACTATCCTCTCACTCTACATTCCTCCTAGAGGTGAACAGATATCACATCTGGCATATCACTCATGTCCTAGGTTGATCTACTCTCCAAGTTCAACCTACTGACACCTCTCAATTCAAACATGATTCCTTACTGCAACCTGGACTAAGTGATACTGTATCCTTGCGTTGGTTGCAAACATGATGGATTAAGTTATGTTAGCAACCAACTTCTTACCTGAAAACACCATCTTAATAACAGAGATGATATTTATACTTCAGTCACTTTCATGTTTAAGTAATCTATAAATGCACAGGTATCTACTTTTCAAAACAAAACTTCACATTGATGGGAGTAGTATCTCCTGCCATTTAACAACCCAGAATTTTCTTCCTTCAATAACAGTGATACTCGGTTAACAGACTTGAAATTCAAAGCTTAGTTATGTACAGTAATGGCATTTACTTTGTATAAAAAGTTTCCTTACAAATTGTTCATGTATTTTAACTGCTGCTGTGTATGTTCTTTAATAAAATGCTTTATTTTTATACTTATTTAATTATTACTAAATGTATATTATTTCAACATTACTACTGTATTTTTATGACATGATGAGTTGATTGATTGAATAATTTTTCCCCATTATTTTGAAATTACAGTATACTAGATAAACTTAAAAAACACCTCTGATTCCTATACTGTATTACTCTGGATTTTGGGAATTCAAGGCAAGGCTTGACCAGGTTATGTTGTACTATGACTTTAACTATTCAAGACAAGAGATACAATTTAGGAATATTCAGGCAAACACCTCTGCTTCCCCTACTGTAACCTGGCTGAGACAGTAACAATATTTAGTGACGTGTTGCTGATTACCTTTTCTCACTTTAATTCATAAACTCCATTGCCGTTATACAAAGAAAAGAGCAGGAAATAATTATAAACAACCAACAGTTAATGATAACTGGGGCTAACCTTGATTACCAAATGACCCAACCAAGAAAGAGTTAGCAGGCAGCTAGATTTAATGGAGGAACAAGGGATTATATCTAAAGTGACTCACAGTAGTTGGGCTACTCCAGTAGTCTGTATAGGTAAAGCAGACGGCAGTGTTCGTATTTGTGGTGATTACAGGGCTACAGTAAATAAAGCAATTGATGTCGGCATTTATCCTTTTCCAACTACGCAAGATCTATTTGCTAAATTAGCAGGTGGACAGAAATTTACCAAGCTAGATCTTTCTCGTGCTTACGAACAATTGGAAGTGTCTCCGGAATTTAGGGAAATGTTGAAAATTAATACGCATAAAGGACTATATAAAGTGAACATAATGATGTACGGTATAGCTTCTGCACCCGCCATATTCCAGAGAGTAATGGATACCATATTAAGTGACATCGATAACTGTGTATGCTTGCTGGATGATATAATTGTGACAGGTAAAAACGATGTGGATCACCTTCAAAATCTGAAAAAAGTTCTGGATAGGCTGTCAACACACAATATTCGGCTGAAGATTAAGAAATGCTCTTTTATGAAAGATAGAGTTGAGTATCTTGGGCATGCAATTGATGCCAGTGGTGTACATATGACTCAAACAAAAATTGATGCAATATTAAAGGCACCAAGGCCAACCAATATTACAGAGCTGAGAGCACTGATTGGAATGGTTGGGTATTATGGGAAGTTTTTTGATAACTTGGCAATAGTTTTAGAGCCAATGCATAAATTACTCAGCAAAAGTAATAAATTCAAGTGGAAGGAGGACTGCGAAAGAGCTTTCAAGAAAATAAAGCAGATGTTAACATCTGCTAATTTTTTAGTTCATTTCGATTCTAGATTGGAAATGCAGTTGGCAGCAGATGCGTCAGGTTATGGTCTAGGAGCTATTATTTTGCATCTGATGCCTGATGGCAGTGAGAGACCAATTGCTTACGCTTCTCGGTCTCTAAAAGTGGGAGAGGATTCACGTATATTTTGCAGAAAAAGATAATCATCGATTTCTTTTAGTCGTAGATTCATATTCAAAATGGCCTGAAATATATCATATGAATTGTACAACTTCTACAAAGGTCATTGAAGTGCTGCGGATGTTAATGGCTTCTTACGGGTTACCTAAAACTTTAGTTAGTGATAACAGAAGTCAGTTTGTTTCATGAATTCTCGGAATTTCTGGGAAATGATGGAGTTAAGCACTTGTGTAGTGCAACATATTCCCCTGAAAGTAACGGGCAAGTAGAAAGATTGGTTCAAACTTTCAAGACTTTTCTTTGCAAAAATTGGGGAAAATTTAGTGTCCAGACATTAGTTGCTAAATTCCTCTTTTTTTATCGTCATACACCACAGACCTCAACGGGAACTACGCCTTCTTCCTTGTTTTTACAATGCGAACTTCGAACTAGATTGTCCTTATTACGTCCTGATCCTTCGGAACAAGCAGTGAAAGCTCAGTCGTCCCAAAAATATTATCATGATTTGAGGGGACGCACTCGAAATCGTACTTTTGAAGTCGACGATCCTGTCCTGGTTAGGATGAATGCTGCCAAAGGGGGATGGACATGGGAAAAAGGAAAAGTTATATCAACTGAAGGATCGGTAAACTACAGGGTATCAGTGGATGGCAGGCAGGTACTAAAACATATCAATCACCTGTTACCTTAGAATAATTGGCTTAATTTGAGCTCTTCAGAAGCCTCAAAAGAAATCCTAATACCGGAGGCATTACCATCAGTTGATATACCACCTATGATTGAACCAGAGACCGATGAAAATACTATTCAGAGTCCGGCATCTAGTGATAATATCGACAAAGACATTGGAAACAATGAGCCTTTAAGTTCAAGGGACATAAGCAAAGAAGAAACCAACAACGAAGATATCCTTTGAGAGAAAGACGTCCTCCTGATAGACTAGGGTATTAATTGATGTTAACAATGTGTACTTTTGAGGGGGAGGAGTGTAACAGATGTATATGTTTAGAATTTCTTATTTAGCAGAAGTGCTTGTTATTCTTAAAGTTGTTAATCCTTTTAAGTTGTCAAGCTGCAATTGTTTGCATTAACAATGCTTCAGAGGTAGTTTCCCTCATTAGTCTCATATTTACATATTTACTTCTGTTCCTTGTCTTGTATTTTCTGTGAGTTGTTTGTAAGAGTTCCAGTAATAAAGACCTATTTAGAAGCCGGTATTTCCTAGAACATCCTCAGTATGAGAATACTATACTTTTATACAAAGAAAAGAGCAGGAAATAATTATAAACAACCAACAGTTAATGATAACTGGGGCTAACCTTGATTACCAAATGACCCAACCAAAACCTTTCCACTAACTATTAGTAACTATCAGTTATCGCCGGGTGCCGATAAGCGAAAACCGCAATTAACCAAAACTTGGCAATTTATGACGCTTATGGTGCAGTTTCGGTTAATGACGCCTCTGTTAGGTGTGATACGGCTCCATAACTCTATTTCTGGACTAAGCCGTGTCGCTTCGTGAAATATGTCTCCTTTAGCACTACTTCTATTAAAATATTGCTATAATACCAGAGAACTGCTAAATTAGACATGTCAGAAGCCTCTGACTCGCTCACCTAAATAAAAGGTGTCGGTATAAAACTGGGGCGAGTGTTAAACACTACCACAGCAACCCCTCCAATTAGCCTTTTCCTCATCAAAAGACCCTAAATACGGGGAGCCGACCCATAGGTCCCACCTAGCTACCCCGTTGAAGGCGCCTGTGACCACATACTTTTCGATAGCAATCTCGTGTTTGCACGCTCATGTAAAGCTATCTGTTCTTTTTTATTCTTTTGTGTTATTCCTCGTTATGGATCGTCAATCTGCCTCTTCACCCAAGTTAAGTACTGGTTCCGCATTTTTCAATATTTAGGGAGTGAATTTGCCTTTCGTTTTGCCTTTATTTAGGGTTTTGTTAGGCGTCACTTTACCGTAGCGGGCGGCGGCGAGTCGCCATTACGACGTACCCTTGTATTGTACCGGTTTCGAGTGGGCTTCCTTCCTGCTTGTAACATGTGATATTTCAGTACATATTTTATTTATGTCTTGGGTGGCAGTTTTATTTTCATTATTTTCATGTTTTTCACGGGGGTCTTCATTCGAGCACGTTTCTTTGTTACGTGCTTCGCCGTATAACCACCGTTATCCCTTTTATTTTTAAGTTTGGTATATTTCATTCAGATATTTTTCCCTTTTTTCTTTTCGTCTGCCTGCCTTTTCATATCGTTTTGTCAGTAGGCAAGTTAGGATTTCCCCTTTTGCGCCCACCGTTATCGGGCGGCCTACATAGCGGTTTTATATTTTACGAGATTTTATTTTCAAATCCCCCCCCCCCCCCCGTGTTAAAGCATGATTTTCTTTTAGCTTTAAGTAATTGATTTTATTTTGTCTATGTATACATATGTTGGATGTTATGTCAGTTAGCCTACATAGGCTGTGCCTGCGTTTTCCTCGTGATCCTTTATTCGCGGGGATACGCTGGTCATATGGTCGTCACCCCATCAGTCCTCCCTTCCTCCCCCTCACGTGGGGCCCCCAGTAGTTGGGTGCTCCTCTCGCTCAGGTTGTCGCTGACGACCGATCCCAATCAGCGGAGGGGGGGGTTTTGTAGAGGGTCCGCCAGGACCTTAGGTTTTGGTGGGTGTCGCTTCTCAGCTTGACCTCCCCTCCCGGAGTTGATGGTTGCTCTGCGTATTCAGCTGCGGTTTCCGTGGATTTGTTGCACTCTGCTACTTGGGAGTTCATGTGACCGTCCCGGGATACTTCGTGTAACCCCCCCCCGGGTCATACAGTTCCGGGTTGTTTTACTTCTTACACAGTTCCCGGGACGTAAATATATAAATATATATATTTTATATTTTTTTTCAGTCCGGAATGCTCCAGCATATTACATTATTATCATAATTATCCTAATAAGTTTGTGCAATCGTTCTTATATATTGTTGCACTTACAGGCCACTCAGTGTCAGGTTGCTGGCTGTAATGTTAATCTACAGGATCCGTGCGGCCCTGATGTTTGCCGGGGCCATGCCCGTGCGCAGTGTTGCTTAAAGGTTCCGTAGTCTGGCATCACGAAAACTGCTTTTGCCTGCTACGACTTGGTACAACAGGTTACTCTTCGGTAAGTTACCGCACTGCTTGTTCTATGCATATTGTGTTGAAATTATATTACACTATTTGTGTTAGTATAATTAAAAAAAAATTAATTAAAAAAAAAAAAATCTCTTTAAATTAAATTACATTAATTAATCAACATATATAAGCATAATATTCAAAGAATTTACTCGAAATTGACACATTCCAGGCGGAGCAGTCTGTTAAGGATGCTGCACTCTCCAACCTCAAGATCTGGGTTGGAGGTTTTGGACGGAACGTAGGAAGGCTAAGCCGTATATTCTATCTCAAAGATATGGCAGCTTTGATCTTCCCAGCTAGCCGGGCCCCCCCCAACCCCCCCCCCCCCACCCCCCCCGTGTTAAAGCATGATTTTCTTTTAGCTTTAAGTAATTGATTTTATTTTGTCTATGTATACATATGTTGGATGTTATGTCAGTTAGCCTACATAGGCTGTGCCTGCGTTTTCCTCGTGATCCTTTATTCGCGGGGATACGCTGGTCATATGGTCGTACCCCCATCAGTCCTCCCTTCCTCCCCCTCACGTGGGGCCCCCAGTAGTTGGGTGCTCCTCTCGCTCAGGTTGTCGCTGACGACCGATCCCAATCAGCGGAGGGGGGGTGTAGAGGGTCCTCCAGGACCTTAGGTTGGTGGGTGTCGCTTCTCAGCTGACCTCCTCCGGAGTTGATGGTTGCTCTGCGTATTCAGCCTCGGTTTCCGTGGATTTGTTGCACTCTGCTTCTTTCAGCTCTCGGAGCTTACATCCATCCGCCTAAAACATTCCCTCCCCGCATAAGGCGGGTTTAGATTCCGGCTTCTCCGGTAGTCGTTGAGGGCTATGTTTACGGAAGTTACTCTTCCGTGGGCGGAGATAATATATTTGTTATTTTAGTTTTCATTTTTTATTTTTTATTTTCTTTTCGTTTTGCCACGGAACTTGGGAGTTCATGTGGCCGTCCCGGGATACTTCGTGTACCCCCCCCCCCCCCCCCCCCCCCCCCGGGGTGTCCATACAGTTCCGGGTTGTTTACTTCTTACACAGTTCCCGTTGGGACGTAAATATATAAATATATATATTTTATATTTTTTTTCAGTCCGGAATGCTCCAGCATATTACATTATTATCATAATTATCCTAATAAGTTTGTGCAATCGTTCTTATATATTGTTGCACTTACAGGCCACTCAGTGTCAGGTTGCTGGCTGTAATGTTAATCTACAGGATCCGTGCGGCCCTGATGTTTGCCGGGGCCATGCCCCGTGCGCAGTGTTGCTTAAAGGTTCCGTAGTCTGGCATCACGAAAACTGCTTTGCCTGCTACGACTTGGTACAACAGGTTACCTCTTCGGTAAGTTACCGCACTGCTTGTTCTATGCATATTGTGTTGAAATTATATTACACTATTTGTGTTAGTATAATTAAAAAAAAATTAATTAAAAAAAAAAAAATCTCTTTAAATTAAATTACATTAATTAATCAACATATATAAGCATAATATTCAAAGAATTTACTCGAAATTGACACATTCCAGGCGGAGCAGTCTGTTAAGGATGCTGCACTCTCCAACCTCAAGATCTGGGTTGGAGGTTTTGGACGGAACGTAGGGAAGGCTAAGCCGTATATTCTATCTCAAGATATGGCAGCTTTGATCTTCCCAGCCGGGAAATCTGCCGGATACGTTGACCCAAAAGTTGCAGCACCAATTATCAAATCAATTCAAGATTCAGTTATGGAACAGCAAGAGGCAGAGTTGCTGGACCTTGGTTTGGAAGGAGCCTCACTTGAAGTGGTTGAGGATTTGCCTGTTACACTAGATATGGGTACAGGTAACAGTGTTAATGAGGCTAGCTTAGTTGGTCACCGGGGTCTTTCCTCGAGTGAATCTGATTCTTCCTCTCCCTCTACTTCCAATTCCTTCATGGGTTTCACAGGAGGATTGCCCCCTTCCAGGTCGCATTCCTTCTCTGTGATTCCTAAATCAAAGAGAAAACCTTCGGGTAAAACCTTGCTTAAAGGCAAATCAGAGACAAAGCCAAGGCCTGGACAGGTGCCAGGGTTTCATACACATATTAAACCTAGGCTGAAGTCTCTTTCTAAGTCTTCAAATCCAAAGTCTCAAGGAGGGAATTCTTCCCATTGCCCCACAAGTCCCATTCCATCAACGTCTAGGGATCAGATACCTCATAAGGTACCGCAGGGGGGCAGGAAGATTCCCCTTTAGTCGGCCAAGACCTGTTCAACACGAATATTTTAAATCAGGTCAGTAGCCTTGGTAGCTTAGTAAGTTCAGTTGCAGCAAGGTTTGAAGAAGTGTTTAAGAGATTAGGTGCACAGGACTCCCTGATTGCAGGTCTCAGACAGGAGTCGGCAGTTCCGGCACCTCCTAGTAACTTGGTGCAAGGTCAGAGCATGCCTGACGGGTCCATGCTCCCTCCGTTCCACCCTGGTAATCCTTGGAGGGTGGCGAACTTCACTCCGTTTGTCAACGGGATGTTGACTATAGAAGGTTGTGGTACACGTAGACTCGAGGATTTCGAGTTCTTCCCCGAAGGGTTACAGCCACCATTTATAGGTTATGTTAGGCTTACGGAGGCAGCTCTGATTAGAGAGGATAAGGTCCCCAAGGAGACTGTTATCCTTTCTAGAGATCAGGCTCAGCAAGCATGGATACGGAGCCTAGAAGAGTGGAACTGCTCAAATACTAGGGTAACAGCATTTAAAAGCCCTTTCACGATGTTTACGACTGATGACGGGAACCCGTTACCTTTTACATCAAAGGTAGCAGAGCTTACCCTTCAGGCAGTGACATGGGAAGAACCCATGCCCCAGCTTAGGGAGACAGATCCAACATCATTGCTACTCCCAGGTAGGGAGAAATTGTGGGAGGATTTGCCGGCTACATTCTCGGTAGGCAAGCTTAAGCCAAACTGTGCAATCACCTTGTTTAGTGACCGCCTCCCTAGGCTGTCAGACACACTGATCCAAGCCGAATTTGATGCTAGGACACGTCTCTTAACTCCCTAGTGATGACGGAGACGGCGGCTCTGGAGTACGCTCAGGAGCTGCTGTTTAAGGTCATTGCGAAGTCGTTACTTTTGGGCATGCAATGTGACTTGTACGACTTTGCGGTTACTAGGAAAAATTGCAGGAAGCATGTTCTATCCGAGGCTACGATTAGGCACGAACCCAACAAGCTTCTGGCATCCTCAATCTGGGGTGCATTTCTCTTCCCAGCTTCGGCAGTAAACGAGGTTCAGAACGAGGCATCACGTCTTAATCAAAGCATCAGGTTGCGTTGGGATATTCCTTCCAAGAGGAAATTAGAGTCTTCTTCCTCCAGTTTTAGGGCTAGGAAGAGGCAAAGGAGGTTTCAACCTTTCCAAGTTCCGCAACAGCATCCTGTGCTACAAGCTGTACCAATTCAGCAAGTACCCCAGCCTTCGACTTCTAAGGCTCAGCCTCAGCAACAGCATCGATTTGTCTTCCTTTCGCCGTCGACTAACCAACAGGTTCCCCCACAGTATTCAGCGTTGCCTGCCTTTAACCCGGTCTATGAAAGTCAGGCATTTCAACCTTTTACCAGGGTTGCTAGGGGTGGCAGGGCTAGAGGCTCCTTTCGTCAGCGTGGAGGAACCAGAGCCCAAGGGCGAGCTAGAGGTGCAAGGTCAGGAAGAGGAACCCGACCCTCATCTTCTCAATGAAGTTTCTCAGGTAGGAGGCAGGCTGTACCTCTTTCGGCATCGTTGGGGGTTCAGCAGTAGAG
Source organism: Macrobrachium nipponense (assembly GCF_015104395.2). Taxonomy (NCBI): domain Eukaryota; kingdom Metazoa; phylum Arthropoda; class Malacostraca; order Decapoda; family Palaemonidae; genus Macrobrachium; species Macrobrachium nipponense. Next base: position 78,822,414 of record NC_087206.1, read on the forward strand.
CGAAAAGCATAGTATCCAGGGGGCCTAGGCTGGAGTTGGATCAAGGGTCCTCCTCCACCCATCACCTTCTATCAGGAACCAACGCAAGAGTTGATGGATGACTGGAACCTTTACTCCAGGACCTTCTCCAGAAGGGAGCAGTCTCCAGGACAAAGAATTTGAAATTTCAGGGTCGTCTATTCAGTGTCCCAAAGAAAGGGACCGACAAAGGAGGTGATCTTAGACTTGTCCCCGTTTTAAACTTGTACATTCGTTGCGACAAGTTCAAAATGCTGACCATCTCTCAGGTACGGACCTTCCTTCCCCGTGGGCCCGTCACCACCTCTATAGATCTTACAGACGCCTATTATCATGTCCCGATAGCTCGGCACTTCCGACCATTCCTGGGTTATAAACTAGGGAAAGAAGCCTACTCCTTCAAGGTGATGCCCTTCGGGCTGAATATAGCCCCAAGGGTTTTCACGAAACTGGCGGAGGCAGTGGTGCAGGAGCTAAGGTCTCAGGGTATATTCGGTGTGGCGTAACCTAGACGACTGGCTAATCTGGGAGATGGACAAAGACAAGTGTATGAAAGCCACGGACAAGGTCATGTCTTTCCTGGAATATATAGGGTTCAAGATCAACAGGGCCAAGTCCCGGTTGACCCCAGAGTCCAAGTTCCAGTGGCTAGGTATCCATTGGGACTTGGCTTCACACACTCTTTCCATTCCATCAGGGAAGAGGAAGGAGATTGCCAAGGCAACAAGACAATTCTTAAAATGCAAAAAGACTTCGAGAAGGAATCAGGAGAGGATCCTAGGCTCGCTCCAGTTTGCCTCAGTCACAGACGTTCTGTTGAAAGCCAAGCTCAAGGACATCAATCGAGTTAGGCGTTCAAAGGCCAATGCCAAGTGTCGGGACACCTCTGATTCTCAGGAAACGTCTGCGTCCATGGGCAAAGGCCGCAAACCTAGCCAAAGAGTTACCGTTGCAGTTCCCTCCCCCGTCCCTAGTGGTGCATACGGACGCATCACTGACAGGTTGGGGAGGTTATTCACAGCACGAGAAGGTTCAGGGAACTTGGTCACCTCAGTTCCAAAAGCTTCACATCAACATCCTGGAAGCTATGGCAGTGTTTCTGACCTTAAACAGAGGTGGTTCAAAGTCAAGTCATGTGAACCACGTGATGATAGCAATTTTTTCTCTAGCAGCCAAGAACACCTGGCATCTATCGGCTACCCATCTGGCAGGAGTCCACAATGTAGTGGCAGAAGCACTGTCCCAATCAGTCCCCCTGGAGTCAGAATGGTCACTGGACCAGAAATCCTTCAAGAGGGTTTGCAGGAGAGTACCGGGTCTGGAAGTAGATCTGTTCGCTACAGAGGCAAACCACAAGCTGCCTTGTTACATAGCCCCAAATCTGGACCCTCTGGCATACACTACGGACGCCCAGAGTATAGATTGGAACCAGTGGAGGAAGGTTTATTTATTCCCTCCAGTGAACCTTCTCCTGAAGGTGCTGCACAAGTTGAGATCCTTCAAAGGTCAGGTGGCTCTCGTAGCTCCTCACTGGCCCAAGAGCAATTGGTTTCCCCTTCTCCTGGAGCTAGGTCTTCGTCCTCACCCTCTCCCGGACTTGAGGTTGTCGCAACAAGTTCAAACGAGGACTGTGTTCGATTCCTCAGGTCTTCACAAAACCCTAACTTTATGGATTTCATGAAGTTTGCAGGTAGGAGAGTAGGGGACATTGATCCACAAAACATTTTGTTCTTGGAGTCAGACAAAAGAGAATCTACACTTCGCCAGTATGATTCAGCAGTTAAGAAATTGTCTACATTTCTCAGGGAATCAAATATCAGGTTAGCCTCTAAAACAGGCAACTTCAAATGTGATTACCAAACCCTTTTGCGTAAGACACTGTTTTTATTAAGTCTGGCTTCAGGTGCCAGGATATCGGAGCTGTCATCTTTATCTAGAGACCAAGGGCATATAGAATTCCTTTCCTTGGATGACGTGTTGCTTTCGCCAAATAAAGAATTTCTGGTGAAGAATGAGGGCCCTTTGGTAAGGTGGTCCCCATGGAAGATTGTTCCGCTTCCGCAGGATCCATCTTTATGTCCTGTTAAAACTCTTAAGGACTATTTATCTAGAACATCTACCTATTCCGAAGGCTCCCTTTTCATTAGGAACGATGGTGGTACACTATCTCTAAAGGGCATTAGGCAGCAGATTTTGTATTTTATCAAGAAAGCCAGCCCAGGGTCATTTCCCAAGGTGCATGACATTCGGACTATAGCAACTTCTGTAAATTTCTTCAAATATATGAACTTTGATGATCTGAAGAAGTATACTGGTTGGAAGTCGCCCTTGGTTTTCAAAAAGCATTACCTTAAGTCTTTGGAGGATCTTAAATATCATGCAATAGCTGTAGGGAGACGAGTGTCTCCTGCTACAACATCAATATAGTACTGTCCTTGTGTCATATGAATCTTTTCCATTATGCCAGCCTCATCAACATTCTACCTACCTCAGCAAATGTCTTTGTTATTAGAATTGGTGTATTATGTTACATTTATACAAATTATGTGGTAATTATTTTATTATGTGGGTATTTTATTGCCACATGTTATTGCTATATGGTGTATTTTATAAAGAATAAATTATATTTTTCCAATTCTAGACTGTTTTTTGGTTTCTTTAACCCTATTTAGTTCAAATTAATACAGTATTGTATTTCATTTCAGAGGGATGTAGCTTGGTGTTTCTCTAGTACAATTTCACGGAGCGACACGGCTGAGCCCAGAAAAGGGATTTTGACGTAGAAAAATCTATTTCTGGGCGAGGAAGCTGTGTTGCCCAGTGAAATCCCCCCCTGGTTTTTTCCCCCCCCCTTGCTGTGCACCAAGCTTCAATGCTATCGATAAGTATGACGTCACAGGCGCCTTCAACGGGGTAGCTAGGTGTGACCTATGGGTCGGCTCCCCGTATTTAGGGTCTTTTGATGAGGAAAAGGCTAATTGGAGGGGTTGCTGTGGTAGTGTTTAACACTCGCCCCAGTTTTATACCGACACCTTTTATCTAGGTGAGCGAGTCAGAGGCTTCTGACATGTCCAATTTAGCAGTTCTCTGGTATTGTAGCAATATTTTACTAGAAATAGTGCTAAAGGAAACATATTTCACTGGGCGACACAGCTTCCTCGCCCAGAAATAGATTTTTCCTACGTCAAAATCCCTTTTCTGGGCTCAGCTCGTGTCGCTGCGCGAAATATCCTTTAATCTATTATTTCTAGGGTAAATGTACTAACACATACCAGAGAATAAATAAAATAAAGAAAAAGGGTCAGTATAAACTGATCGCTCACACCTCCAAAAGGGTGTCGGTATGAACACTAGCGAGTGAGACCACTACCACGAGCCAAATGCCAATAGAAATCTCCACTACAAAAACCCTCCAAGAGGAGAGCCGACCCACAGAGTGAGCAGCTCGTACTAACTACTACTCCATCCCATGCTGCCGACTGCTGCGCCTTTAGTGGCCATCCTTTCAGTTAGCGCACACGAGTCACACGTGCTATTTTTCTCTCTGTGTTTTTTGTGCCCTTTCGTTGGATTTATCTATAATGGAGCGTGCAGCTATCGCAGCAGCTAAGTTAAGTACTCAGTAATTATGGTTAGTTGGTTTTTTTCTTTTTTCCGGCCCTGAGACAGTATTTGCCGTTTTTTAGGTATAAATACGTACTCTGGGTCGGAAGCATGGCAGCATTGTTCTGCCTCATGGTGGGTTCGTTCCTGGTCTCCCATACCTAGAACATCCCCTTATCTATGTACGCTCTATATTATTTATCCGTTTTACTTAGGGTACTGTCTACTCAGGTTTGTCATGCATGCATGTCTTTTACCTTATGTAGCTTCTTCTTTCAGCCCACCCTAGTCCCGGCTCTTGTATCGGCCTCTGACTAGCTTTGAGTGGTAGACTTTCCTTCGGGTTAGTCCGTACACTCCTGGATTTTTTCTCCTACCTATATTGTTTTCTTTCTTTTAATTTTATTTATTTGTACCATGTTTTTTGTATGGTTAGGTTAGTTAGGCGTCTGGCTTAGCCTAGGTCCTGGCTCATTGAGCCTATACTACCGCTCATCAGTTTCGGTTGCTTCCCTATAGCATCTCTCTGATCAGTTGGTTTTTGGCCCAGTGGGCCTTTATGCTCTGCTTTTCAGTTCAGTTGCTTCCGATAGCATCTCTCTGATCAGTTGGTTTGTCCTAGGCTTAGTTGTTTTGTTTTGGTCTTACCGCCTCGTGGTCACTACGCGATCACGAGTCAGCCAGACGCCTGCCCAGTCACCTTCCCCACCCCCCCCTCCCGCTCTTCCATAGAGTCGGGGGAGGGTGGGTCGGTCTGCCCATGCTCAAGCTCCACATACCCGAGCCTGCTTCCCTCCCTCTCTCCCTCCAGGCGAGGGGCCAGGAGACGGACAGACCCAGACTGGACTCGACCTCTCCGGCTTCTCGGTCCGGCCGGTGGTAATGTGGTGGGGGGTACTGGCCTTTCCCCCCATCCGTTGCTTCCTTGTCGCTCCGTGTTCGCTCGAGCCTGTATGTCTTCTCGCTCTTTCCCACCTTACTAGGGCTCCTTTCATGATCGGAGTCCTGGCATCCAGCGGAAAGATGTTAGTCCACCCCAGTAGAGTGGACCGGAACATACAGTGGGTCCCTGCTAACCTTACCGTATTGCCGAGTTACTACACTCCGCTACGCACTGGACTTGGTCCGGTTCGTTTGAGTTTTAGGTTTAAGTGTTATTAGATTAACTATAAGTTTATCTTAAGTACCTTAAACCTTCCCCCCCCCCTCCCTTACGTGTCTTACCGGATCTCGCCGGGATTTATAGCCTATCAGGTGAAGCAGGGGGGTTATGCCAAAAATTTTTTCCGAGCTCCGGCACGCAACGGAGTTCTTCTGTCCTTTAGCCTGTAAGTGATGTTCTTTAAGAGACTCATGTGTCTTCCCACTTACAGACCACCAACTGTGAGCATCCGGGATGCGCCGCCACACTTCAGGACCCATGTGGACACGAAGTTTTGCCGGTCCCATGCTCCATGCGCGACTCTGCAACGGGGACATCCAGGTCTGGTACCATGAGACGTGTACCATATGTTACGATCTGGTGCGCCGCTTTTAGAAGGGGTTAAGTATTCCATCTCCGGTAGCTGCTCCGCTTCTGTCTTAGTGCTTAAGTTTTCATCATTCACTTTAACTTAAGGCATCTAAGTTTAAGTTATACTTTAAGTTTTAGTTTTAAGTGATTCTTAAATCTAATCTACGCCCTCCTCTTCCAGGCGCCGCAGTGAGGGATACCGCACTGGCAACCCTGCGGGCCTGGGTCGGCGGTTTTGGGAAGAACGCCGCCAAGGGTATGCCCTACATCTTAGAGAAGCGGTTGGCGCTGTTTAATCTTCCCCGGAGGCAAGGCGACAGGATACGTCGACCCAGTAGAGGCGGCCCCGACTATCGCCTTCATCCAACAACAGCTGGCTGCCTCCATTAACTGACCAAGACCAGGATATCTCCACGATGTCGCGACTTTAGATATTAATGTGGAACCTATGTAGGTGTAGACGACCTGTTGGTCGAGGTAGGTATAGTGGACACCCAAGGGGTCACCCTTGGGCGTAACTGTTTCTTCTACTCCTGCAACCTCTCCATCCTTCCAAGGCTTTACAGGTGATGAATTGTATACTCCTCCTGACGCTTCGGTTAGACCTAAGGTCAAGGGTCAAGCAGTGAAAATCCTTGTCTAAGACGTCGTCGTCGTCTAAGAAGACGGCTTCGGCGTCATCCTCCTCGCGTAAGTCTCCGGCTGGTAATCCCGGAGCAGACAGGTCTAAAGCTTCTAGCTCCGGCTCTAAGTCTCGAGGAGTAAATCCCTCCAGAGAGAGATCTCGCCCTCCGGCAGAGTCACCAGTTCCGCTACCCTTGGTTCCGATTCAGAGCCACCCCTCCACCTCTCCGCAGCAGCTCCGGCCTTGGACTCCAATGCTGGCCTGTTGCAACAGGTGGGCGACCTGGTTGGGTCCCTAAAGAGTAGCATGGAACAAATGATCTCTCGTTTGTCGGATAGGATTACTTCCCAGGACTCCATTATAGCGTACTGAGAGAAGCCCCTCTAGCCTCTCCTCCACTTTCCTATACGCAGTGGGAACTCAGCTTCCTCCGTATGACTCGCTACCTCCGTTCTCGATGACAATCATAGGAGAGTAGCGTCATACGCCCCCTTCCAGGACGGTCTCATTCAATACCGGAATTTGGAACTCGAAGGATAGAGGACTTCGAGTTCTACCCGGAAGAACCTCCAGCCTCCGTTCATAGGCTACGCAAGGCTTACAGCTTCAGCCATGGTTCGGGATGATAGGGTACCAAAGGAGACAGTCCTCTATTCACGAGACCAGGCTCAGAGAGAATGGCTCAGGTGGTTTTTAGAGGACATGGATTGTTCTAATACCAAGATACAACCTTTTAAGAGTCCCTTTACCATTTTCACAATGGATGAAGGAGTCCGCTCCCGTTCTGACAAAGATCGCGAGGTCTACCATCCCAGCGGCCCCAGAAGGGGGAACCCATGCCTCAATTGAAGGAAGCAGATCCCACATCTCTCCGTTGCTCCCCTCAGCCAGGAGAATTGTGGGAAGACTTGCCGAACACCTTCTCAGCTGGCAAACTCAAAACCATGACTGTGCTATGGAGCAGTTTGGTGAAAAGCTACCCAGGCTCCCAGATAGCCTTATTCAGGCTGAATTTGACGCGAAATCGCGATTAGCCAGGTCAATTAACTCTATGGCTATGTCCGAGGTAGCAACCATAGCCTATGGCTCAGAACCGCTTTTTAAACTCATGACCAAAGACCCTGACTCAAACGGTACAGTCGGATATGTTTGAGTTTGCCACTGCTAGAACGAATTGTAGGAAGCATGTCCTACAAGAGGCAACCATTCGACATGAACCGAATAGGTTACTCTCGTCTAGCATCTGGGGAGCAGATCTCTTCCCAGAAGCTATGGTGAAGGAAGTCCAGTCAGAGGCTACGAGGCTGAACCAGAGCCTTAAGGACCGTTGGGGCCTTACGGCTAAGAGGAGGCAAGACCTAACACCTAAAGGTAAGGGACAGAGGAAACCTAGGCGTTTCCATCCTTACCAGAAAAAGCAGCCACGCCTTTCCTCAGCAAGTTCCAGCGGTGCCCTTAGTGCAAACAGCCCAACCTTCCACTTCTAAGGCTCAATCACAACCAATTTATGTGATATCCCCTCAGCCTCAGCCCTCCACCTCTTACGCCATCTCTCCAGCTTACAATCAAGCCTTCGAGAGTCAAGCTTCACAGAAGTATGACCGCTCGGGTAAGGGAGCAGAGGTAAGCGTTCCTTTCGTGGGAGAGGGTCGGGAGGCCCCTTTAATAGGGGAAAGCACTTCAGAGGAGGTCGAGGCGGTTACCAGAACCAATGAAGAACTTCAGGTAGGAGGGAGGCTGTTTCACTTTCGCCACCGGTGGAACTTCAGCGAATGGGCTCAGAGCATAGTGTCAAAAGGCCTGGGTTGGAGCTGGTTGACAAACCCACCTCCATCCAGACCTTTCCGTCAACTTCCTTCCAAGGAATTGACAGAGTACGCAGAGGACCTCCTTCAGAAAGGAGCTATAGCGCGAGTCAAGAGATTAAAATTTCAAGGTCGCTTGTTCAGCGTGCCAAAGAAAGGCTCACAAAAAAGAAGGGTAATCTTAGACTTGTCCCGCTTAAACTTAACCATCCGCTGCGACAAGTTCAAGATGCTCACGATCTCGCAGGTGCAGACCTTACTTCCCCGTGGGGCCGTCACCACCTCTATCGATCTTACAGACGCCTACTATCATATCCCTATTGCCAAGACACTTCCGTCCATATCTGGGTTTCAAGATAGGAGACCAGACATTCTCCTTCAAGGTAGTTCCCTTCGACTCAACGTGGCACCCAGAGTGTTCACGAAACTAGCGGGAAGTGGTAGCAACAACTCAGGTCACAAGGGATTATGGTAGTAGCGTATCTCGACGATGGTTGATCTGGGCTCAACAGTCGAGGAATGCAACAGAGCTACACTGAAAGTGATTCAGTTCCTGGAAATATCTAGGCTTCAAGATAAACAGGACCAAGTCAAGACTCACTCCAGAGTCAACTTTCAGTGGCTGGGCATTCAATGGAATCTATCCTCCCATACTCTGTCGATTCCATCAACCAAAAGGAAAGAAATAGCGAAGTCAGTCAAGCAATTTCTAAGTCACAAACTGGCGTCAAGGAGAGCTCAGAGAGGATCCTGGTTCTCTCCAGTTTGCATCAGTGACGAACGTCTTAATGAAAGCCAAACTGAAAGACCTAACCAGAATCTGGCGCTCACGAGCAAATGTCAGGTCCAGGGACAAACTATCCTCAGTCCCTCTGATTCTAAAGAATCGACTTCGGCCGTGGGCGAAAGTCAAGAATTTGTCAGTGTCAGTACCCCTTCAGTTCCCTCCACCAGGGATCACCATCCACACAGACGCGTCCTTAAGCGGTTTTGGGGTTGGGAGGGTATTCCCAGGTCAAAAAGGTTCAAGGAACTTGGTCACCTCAGTTCAGTCAGTTCCATATAAACGTACTGGAGGCAATGGCAGTGTTCTTGACTCTAAAAAAGGTACGCCCACCAAAGTACTCCCACATAAAGCTAGTTCTGGACAGCGCAGTGGTAGTACATTGTATAAACAGGGAGGCTCCAAGTCACCGTCATCTAAATCATGTCATGGTAGCCATCTTCTCCCTGGCAGACAAGTTCAGTTGGCATCTCTCCTCCACTCACATAGCTGGAGTGAGAAACGTCATAGCAGACGCGTTATCCCGATCAGTGCCCCTAGAGTCGGAATGGTCCATGGACAACAGTTCGTTCCAATGGATCCTTCAAAGAGTTCCAGGGCTACAAGTGGATCTCTTCGCATCTCAAGCGAATCACAAACTGCTGTGTTATGTAGCCCCAACCTGACCCTCTGGCCTATGCCACGGACGCCCTGGCTCTAGACTGGAACAACTGGAAGAAGATTTATGTCTTTCCTCCAGTGAATCTTCTCATGAAAGTTTTAAACAAACTCAGAACATTCAAGGGTCAAGTGGCTCTAGTAGCCCCAGACTGGCCGAAGAGCAATTGGTATCCCCTAATTCTGGAGCTGGGCCTTCGTCCTCTTCGGATCCCCATCACCCAGGCTCTCCCAGTCAGTACAAACGAAGACTGTGTTCGCTTCCTCAGGGATTCTCAAAACCCTAACTTTATGGACTTCATGAAGTTTGCGGCAAAAAGAGATGCGAATATTGACCCTCAGAATATTCTCTTCTTGGAATCCGATAAAAGGGATTCAACTTTGAGACAGTATGATGCTGCTGTCAAAAAGTTAGCAACCTTCCTGAAAGAATCAGATATTAGAATCATGACAGTTAATTTCAGCTATATCCTTTTTTCAGATCCTTATTTGAAAAAGGTTTTAGCAGCTAGCACGATTACGACAAACAAGTCAGCCTTGAAAAAGATATTTCAATTTGGGTTCAACATAGACTTGACGGATTCCTACTTCTCGTCTATTCCTAAGGCATGTGCTAGACTTAGACCTTCTGTAAGGCCTACGTCAGTTTCATGGTTCTTAAACGATGTTCTAAAACTGGCTTCAGAAAACCGATAATGACACATGCTCGTTTATAATGCTCTTAAGAAAAACCCTATTTTTTATTAATTAAGCTTAGCTTCAGGAGCAAGAATTTCAGAACTGTCGGCTTTATCCAGAGATTCCGGACCATATTCAATTCCTTCCCACAGGGAGGTCCTACTTTCTCCGGAACGTAGATTTTTAGCAAAGAATGAAGATCCTTTGATGAGGTGGGAACCTTGGAAGGTACTACCCCTTCCACAAGATGTATCTCTTTGCCCAGTTACAACCTTACGAGCCTTTCTGTCCAGGACCTCCTCATCTTCATCGGGTCCCCTCTTTAATTTAAGAGGGGAAAAAGGTGGAACTTTATCCATTAAAGGCATCAGGCAACAAATCCTGTACTTTATTAAGCAAGCCAATCCTGACTCTTTCCCGAAGCACATGATGTCAGGGCAGTAGCCACCTCAATTAATTATTTCCAACACATGAACTTCGATGAGTTGAAAAAGTATACCGGATGGAAATCGCCGACAGTGTTCAAAACGTCATTACCTTAAGTCCTTGGAAGCTCTGAAATTTTCAGCAGTAGCAGCGGGTAACATAGTTTCCCCTGACTCTAGTTAATTTGTAGTAGAAAGATTCAGTCCTCCTTTCTACCTGCCTCACCCAACAGTTCGTCTATTCCTGCCGTGTTCATTTACATTCACCTTGTGTCTTAGCTGCTTTTATGATGATGTAGTGGGTGCCCCTTATTTTTTTGCTAGGGACACTCACAGATGATTATGATATTGATCTCATGGATGTTACCACCCCCTTATTTTTATGCTAGGGGATACATCTTATTTATAATGGTTTACGGGTTTTGTATATTAAGTCATATACATTCCTTATATATTATCATTGTTGATTAATTTAGTTCATTTGATTATCTTAATTGCTATTATATTTTGATACATGCCTTTACACAGTTACCATTTTGTTACATGTAAACCATTTTACCTCTGTACATATGTAAATTACCTTATGATAAGAAACATGATTAGAATTAAGTGTAATTTAAGCATATTTCTAATTTTGTATCACTGTGTATTTGTATCTTTTTAGCAATTATATTCTTTTTTTATATTTATTTTCTCTTTTATTTGAGACCTATTCTGATTTATTTTATTACTTTTTGTTTACAATCTTGTGCTATTTTCTCTGGTACGAATTTCGCGCAGCGACACGAGCTGAGCCCAGAAAAGGGATTTTGACGTAAGGAAAAATCTATTTCTGGGCGATTGGCTCGTGGTCGCCAGCGAAATCCCCCCACCCTACCCATCCCTTCGCCCAAGATTGTCTGCTAACTTCAGGATTGGCCACTAGAGGCGCAGCAGTCGGCAGCATGGGATGGAGTAGTAGTAGTACGAGCTGCTCACTCTGTGGGGTCGGCTTCTCCCTCTTGGAGGGTTTTTTGTAGTGTGAGATTTCTATTGGCATTTGGCTCGTAGGTAGTGGTCTCACTCGCCTAGTGTTCATACCGACACCTTTTGGAGGGTGAGCGAGTCAGTTATACTGACCTTTTTCTTTATTTTATTTATTCTCTGGTATGGTGTTAGTACATTTACCCTAGAAATAATAGATTAAAGGATATTTCGCTGCGACACGATGCCAATCGCCCAGAAATAGATTTTTCCTTACGTCAAAATCCCTTTATCGGCACCTTATGGCACAGATAACCAAAACTCGGCCTGTTATGGCGCCATAAATCGCCGACTTTATTGTACAGTAGTACCTCGAGATACGAAAGGCTTCAACTTACGAAAATCCAAGTTACGACAAAGCCCAATGCAAAAAATTTTACTGCTCTACATACGAAAAGTTTTCAAGATACGAAAGGTGGTTGTTGCTGTAAAGTCCCGAGATTCGCACGCCCGGACCACCGAGAACAATTTTAAAAAAAAACTCCCGCGCCGCCAACTGAAGTAAATTTCGCCACCAATCCTCCCGCTCCCCTTGGTTTCCTGAGCTAAGGTCATCCATAATGTTCCTGCTCCTAATTATTGGTCAGCATTTACCCCTTGTGCTTTAAGTATTCTATTGTGGTAAAAGGTTGCTGTAAATTGAAAAACTTATTCATGCAATACATTTAATAAAGAAACATTTAGGTAAAGATAGAATAAAGAATAGAAATGAATGGTTATTATACTGTTTGGTAGTTTCAGTAGTTGAAGAGAGATAATGAAAATTTATGGCTTACTGTGTAAGTGATTGCTTGGCGATCGTTCGATACTCGTAAGTGCTGGATGTGAAACAGACGTTTGGAAGCTTTTTTTTGTTTGTTTATTATAGTTAATGGTTACTTAATAATTATTTGAAATGAGTACGTGCAATACATTTAATAACAAAAATTGTGAATTAGATATCATAAAATATAAAATAAATCAGACTGCCAACAAATATGACATTTTTATAATAATATAAAGTTTCACTTATACTTACCCGGTGGTTACATATAGCTGTCGTCTCCTGACATCACGGCAGAATTTGAAATTCGCGGTAGCGCTAATGGTTTGACAGGTGATCCCTGAAGAGGCGACTGAAAAGGAGCCTGCGAAGAGGACTTGCACAGTAGTCTGCGGAAGATGTAAGGCGGTCGGAGCGCATTCGGAGATGAAAGAGACTTGCCAAAAAAAAAAAACAAAAAGCTCACCAAGATACTGCCTAACTTGGCATTCATCTGTTCAAACACCGAAGGTTGAGGATCCACCGACGTAGAAGGCGCAGGGGGAGTAGAAGTATGATCCACAAACACGTCTGGAGCCGCAGGAGTTATCGCTTGAGGAGGCTCTGGAGAAGGCTCCGAAGGAGTGTGCGTGTTCGGCTTCTCCACTTCTATGAGAGAAGGGCGATAAATCGAAACCGCCGGAGAAAAAGCTTCATTGGCTCCTCCCAAAAACTACAAGAAGGTTCGGCAGCCGCCACCTTCTTGGGAACCGCAGCAGGCGAAACATCGCGAGACCTTTTCAGTGGTCTAGAAGTTCGTTTATTACGCCAACCTCTATAAGAGGAAACCATTTGAACTAGAGTTTGCTTGTACGAAAAAAACACTTCCTCGCAACACCTTTCCAATGGTGAGCGACAGCATCCTGGGATACGGCTACAGGATTGCTTGAGGGGGCGGCTGCTCGGGAGCAGATCCCGCTCGCCTCCCTTCGGTTTTCGGCATGCCTCCTCCCAGGATCTGGGGAGTTTGACAGGGGCCTAGACCTAGAAGAACGAACGGGCCAAACAACCACCTCCTCCACTACACTTGCACTAAGTAATTTATCACACTTAACTACCACTTCTTGCACTGTCTCACCCATTTTCTGCATAGTGGTGAGGAAAGAGACAAATTTCGAGTCCATATCGGCTCGTAATACTGACATGGGATCGGGATCGGGAGATACAGATTCGAGGGCAGGAGCAACCACTACGGGGTTAATAGGAACAGGATTAACAGAATTCACAGGAATATCCTGGCTACTCACTGACTTAGAAGATCTCTGTGAAACCTTTCTGATTCTATCTTTTTCTAACTTTCTCATATACTTTCCCAGTGCCTTCCACTCCTGAGATGTTAGAGACTTACATTCTTCACACGTATTCTCAAAGATCATTCACGTCCCCTACAACTAACACAAGTAGAATGAGGATCAAGTGAAGCTTTAAGAAGTCTAGTCTTACACCCACTACTACACACCCTATACTGAACAGAGCCGGTGTCAGACATCGTGAAGAATTCAAAATAATTCCTAAAAAGGACAACAATATCAAAACCAAAATAACTATTGCGCTAGCAAAAAGATCAGTAAACTCAAGGTACATCACCAAAAGGAGAAAACCAAGATGATCAAATCCAAATTCCAACCAGCAGAGGAACCGTGTTACCGGTTCCGACGGCAGGAAACTTCTGATTTATTGTTGGAATGGTTCCCGGTACCCGGTAGAGGGCGGGAGTAGAGGGATCACCTGTCAAACCATTAGCGCTACCGCGAATTTCAAATTCTGCCATGACGTCAGGAGACGACAGCTATATGTAACCACCGGGTAAGTTATATAAGTGAAAACGTATTTTTTAGAATTCTTCTTCTGTTTTATTATTACGTTACATATACGCATGTTTCATTATTATAGCTGTCAGTAACTCGGTATCTTCATTAGGTAAAGACAGAATAAAGAATAGAAATGAATGGTTATTATACTGTTTGGTGGTTTCATTAGTTGAAGAGAGATACTAATGACAATTTATGGCTTACTGTGTGCTAGGAAAAAAGATTGCTTGGCACTCGTTCGATACTCTAAGACGGGTAAGAGCTGGATGTAAACAATCGATCGGAAGGTTTGTTTTTTGTTTGTTTGTGTATTATAGTTAATGATTAATTAATAATTATTTGAAATGAGTACATACTGATTATTTATACATTTTATTGGCATATTCTAAGCTTTTAGCTCTTAGGTTTAGATGTCAGAATCATAGACTAGGCTACAGTAGCAACCGCTAACATAGGCTAGGCTTATTGCTAAGGGACATATGCTAAAGTCTTAATATATGCAGTAAAAATGGGGTTGAACATTACATGCAGTTGAATATTACTCAAGTATGTACAGTATTTTGCCTTTTTGGAGTCATATTTCTTCCGTCGTAACCCTAGAACATGTGTTTTAGGCCTGGAAATATAATTTACTGGGGTGTTTTTGGAGGGCTTGGAACGGATTAGCCATTTTACATGTAAAATATGTTCCAAGTTACGAAAAACTCATAATACGAAGGCCGTCTCGGAATGGATTAATTTCATATCTCGAGGTACCACTGTACTAGACAAGTGCCATGAACTGAGTCCCCGCTTAACCGTGGGGGACCATTCTAAAGCTGTGGTGTAGGCTGAAAATTGGCATAAACCAGGACATCCTTGAAAATTGTGAGAAAACCTTACTTTTAATCCCTTGGGGGTCTTTATAGTTCTCCCGTTTTGGAACCATATTTCTTCCATCAGATCGGCATCGTAAACCTGAACATACGTTGTAACCCAGGAAATAATTTTTCATGAATAGTACATATATATTGGAAGAGGATAGTAAGTAAACTCGGAACGGCATAAGCAGAGTCTGGCATAACCCAGGGACTGCCTGTATTTCTGATTTCTTAACATATCAACATCTCTTCTTTGAGCCTCTATAGGATCTGTGGCAATATCTTCATTTTTACAATAACACCCAACCTGCTGAATGTTAACGCTGAAATATGCCAAGTACAACACAGTGTAATGACTAAGTCCACACAATAACAAAAATAACACATCTATACTTAATAGATGAAGTGCAGAAAATTCTGCATTTCAGCATTCATAATGGAAGTTTTACTGAAAACCATTTGTGGACCATTAAAGCAAACCACTACACTTCTATTCATCAGTATCAAGACTACAAGGTTTTATAGGAATTTCATACTGCATGGGATCAAAGAAATAAAAATCTGTAATAAGAAACATTAAAAAGGGCTTTTGATAAAATGCACTAAAACATTTAATCAAAAGCCATTTTTACAAAGCCACATATGAAAGAACTCACCAATACATATATCTTTGTCCTCATCGGTAGGTACATAATGTAAAGCATCCTCTTGTTCAAGGTCCCTAAGAAATTCATTCTTCCTTACTGGCAACTGCCTTATTAGTTGAACTGGACCATCCCAGGATGCTTCATTAGTTGAAAGTTCTGGTTGGTGTGGATTGTAGAGTGAACCACCAACTGGTAGTGTATGAAGATTGTTTTTGAAATCTATGGAAATCAATCTTGGTGTGTAAGTTTCCTGCCTCTGTAAAGAAGAAAAGTAAAGAAAGAAAGTTTAATACTAAAATGTCATATAAAACAGAATGTTTTTTGTTTACTTTGACTTGTAATCGGCAGCTTCTTTAAAAAATGCAATTATATCCAGATGCTTATCAGGAGGCATGTTTTCATAAAGACTAACAATAGGAGCATCAGCCATTTTTTGGGGGATATTTTTTAAATGAACTATTGCCCACAGAAATAGGCAATTGCAAATTGATGAATTTGTATTGGAAATAATTATTCTCAAAAACTTCCAGTTTTTATTTATTTTTGTTATAAATTATCTTTTATTTGCATTTCTGGATTTAAAAGCTTTTTCTACAGAGAATGATTGATTTGACATGCCAAATAACCACTGTTTTTAATGATTCTCACATTAAAAAGGTTAACAGAACTACTAAGCCCATATGTGACTCACCTGCAAAGTAATACCTTCTCTGAATAAAAAGTCATGGTTAATGTCTGTAGTTGCTGAACTATCATACACAAAACCAGCTTCCTGAAAAAACAAAAAGTGTATACTTAGGTGACTACAGAAAACTACTCTCTTCCTAACAACACACAATACTGTATTCTAATTATGTATTGGTATCAATTGGTAGAGTAAGTAAATGTCTTTTTTTTATAGGCAAAAAAGTGATCAACTGACTTACTAACAAGATTAGGCAGGTAAAATGAAGATGAAGGGTGAAACAAGAAAGGACTACAAGAAGATATTTCAAAAGTGGTCTCACTCAGCTACAGG
>NC_087206.1:78839182-78890241 GCF_015104395.2 Macrobrachium nipponense
GTTTTTTACGATCTCCAAACACTTAGGTGAGACCACGGTCCAAAGTGAGCGAGAATCCCCGATAATTGTTACACGATAATCGGGAACCTCGCTTATGCTCGAATTCCTGTAATTTCTAGCATTTGGAAGAAGAATGCTGCGGAAAGAAGAGTATCTCACAGTAGGCGATTAACCTGGAATAGAGAAGAACGGACGGGAACTTCCAGTTTGGCTTGAACTATCGTCTTCGGTATTCTGTTCACCATTGAAGCTTTCCTTTGGGAAAGACTTCTCCTTCTCTCTTGACTAGAGAACGAAGGCGGTCGATCTCCAATCCTATTCTCTTCCTCGAGAGGAAAAGAATTTAGGATGGAGGTCGTGGTACAGAACCTACAAATATACTACGTATATTACCCTCGCGACATGATTCTTTAACAGTTTGAATTGTCCGGGGGGTAGGCGCATACCGTAGTTAACTCTACGGTTTGTGACCGAGACGAATTGTATCTTAATTGAACTGCAACTCGGGGTTGCCTGCAACCTCCCAGCAGTTATCAGTTTCGATTTTAGATACTTGGTATTGTCATGACAACACCAAATCAGCTTTTGTATTTACCGAAATCCGTTTCGGTTAAATATAATTGCTCGAGCGTATTCTTTATGCTCGATGGTTCTAGCCGACGCATTCCTTCGTGGAATAATGGATTACCTGGCAACTCAGGATGACGAGTCACTGAGAGCTACTGCGTATTTAACTGCCTGATAGCGGCTCAGTATCAGCTAGGTCTCGGAGATGAACGGTCGGTTACGTCTCTCTCTCCCCTGGTTTGATTGACTACCGAACCGTATCTCTGCCCAACAATCATGGACTTAGGTCTGATTAACGGGGATTCTCGCAATAATGAAGGACCATCTACTGCTGTGACGCTCGATTTTCATCGCCTTCGACATTGCGAGAATTGTCAACAGAGATATCTTCTTGGACTCTTTCATCTTTCTGTTTACCGCACGGTAACAGAAGTCTGTACTAGTCACCCGCTGCATCGCACCGCGATAATGCGAATGATTTTTGCAGACATCTGAGTTTGTCTTCAAAATATCTCGTATTCGTAGGTGTGCAATTATTCATTGCTCGCCCCGAATTAACAGATATGTCAGAAGACATCGCCTACTCTCCGACCTGACAGCTCTACTTCCAAATGTTCAGCCCATGAGAAGCAGTTCTTCAGGCAGTATTTCCCTGTCTTCATTACTGAAAAGCGCTCCGCTTTTATTGCAACTACGATCCTCACCGGACAGCAATGAATAGCGGTTAGCGTTCTCAGTCTTTGTAGCACAGGTTCAGAATCTTGAGAATCCTTCTCTCGGTTCAGCTGTGAAGACGTAGGTTGCATTTTCTGTACACCTTCGTCTTCAACGACACATAGTGTTGTTTCTCCTTAGCCGAGAATCAACTATACTATGAGATATCTTGCCATCAGGGACCTCGGTCTCTAGAAGCAATTGACTTTCGCCTGTTGGGCACATGCCTTAAGAGAGTCATCACCTTGCCTTCTGGCATCGGTGGACGAACAAATTATTTGTTTAGTCTCTTGCATAACCCTTTTAAGGCGAAGGTCACGTGATTTGCTCGGGTGCTTGGACAACTTGCCTCCTACCGAACGCATGTCAGTCGCAGCTGTCAGAGCGCCCAAGTCTGTTACGAACTTCGCTGTGGACTTAGTTCGGTTGTTCCATAACAGTCTTTTCTTCGTCCTAACGGCTTGTCACAGTACCCATACCATCGACACCCACCATTGAGTGTCGGTGTCCATCGACACCCACCATTGAGTGTCGGTGTCCTATCCACTACCGAGAAGAACAACTTCGCTGCAGACGGATAGACCAGTATGGGTACAGGACATCACCGAAGTCGAGAAGAGGGATAGGTCATACGACCATTCTTTTCTTTTCCTCTGAGGTAATTGCATGACTTTTCCTGCGAAGTCAAGCATCCAGGGGATGGGGATTCGTGGCGCTCGATTTCGTACCGAATTCGTAGCGAAGACTCTGAACCCTTCGGTTCCTGACGATCGGTTAGAGTCCTTCACAATCCCCTCCCTAATGGACTTCACCGCCTTCGATGCGAAGGAGATGCTGCTTTGTCCTGTGAAAGCGCGACCGCGCTTTCTGAAGAAACTCGACATCCCAGGCTGAGTGTTGAAGACTCTTCGTCAGCACCAAGATGACCTAGAAGTACACTCCCTCGAGTTACACAAGAACTTCTCCGTGGCGCAGGTACTGAAGGCAGGGGTCTGGTACAACCAGACCACTGGCACCTCCTTCTACCTTTTGGATATTGCCCACAGGTCCTTGGATCGTTTTCCTGGGACCCGTGGTGGCTGCTCAACACTTGTGTAGCTAACCCAGACCCTAGCAGGCTGAACAGCATCGAATCCTGGTGTGACTGTAAGAATAGATAAGTGAATGAGAGAGTGACTGGCTTCTCTTCCTATCTTTTTCTCCCCCTCTACCTGTGGGTAGAGGATATACGGTCATCACCTTGCTGGATAAGGACGAGATGCCGGTGAGCTACTCGACAGAGCCCCATCCTATCCCTTTCACTAGGGATGGGAGCGAATATCCACCACTTCCTCCTACAAGGGGGGGGAAGTGGATGCCAACAAGAGACAAACCATAACTTTATGTTGCCTCTTGCAAAAGGAACTTGTTCTTGTTTGCTGGTACGAAGAGATACGCTTGCCTCACTCTTAGTACTTGGTCCAGAGGTCTGACCATTGATCCTGCGGTGCACACCCCGATCAATCGGACAGAGGCTTGGATCCCTCCCTCGCTCTTACGACCAGGGAGGCATTCCAAGGTTGGGCGAACACCAGTCTGTTCACAAAAGACTCAGATTCCTCCCACCAAGAAGTGAGTCTTCCTATTGTAAAAGGACCGAAGGTTTGTATGCCGTGTCGGAACAAATGACAATTTGTCCAAAATTGCATTTTTCCTAACTATACAAACCTGAGGTCCTTTTACACATAGCCCCACCTCATGCCACCCCTCACTCTGCAGTTTTGCTTGGGACCCAAAAGCAAAAGTGATTTGTTTACCTCCCAGTCGCGCGCGCGCGCGCCTGTCGGACAAGCAGTTAACTACCGAACCCCTTGTTCGAAAGCTTACGACCTATCCAGCTGCCGCTAGTACCTTCCTATTGTAAAAGGACCTCAGGTTTGTATAGTTAGGAAAAATGCAATTTTGGACAAATTGTCATTTTAACATGTCCTGACACCAGAGATGGGCACCAGTCACGAGTCATCGGTGGTGAGAGCAACAGCTCGAGACCTCTACTATCCTTTCGAAGTAAGTATCTTCTCCAATGTTAGAAATTAAGGTTATATTTTAAAATTAAACAGAGATTAATGAAAGTCTAGCCTTGCACAGTGCAAATATACTCCATGACGTTTTCAAAGTTTTCATTTATAACACCAACAATTTAGAAGATTGACGCCATTTCGATGTTTGTGGAGTGGCTTGTCTCAATAAACTTTCCATGCCATGTGCTAAATCCACACACCACTTTTACCCATAGACGCTGGGGCACTTTCTTCACAACAATCGTCAACAATGACACCAATCACGGCTGATCCAAGGTAGAAGAAGAAGAAGAAGAAGAAGAAGCTTGCACTAGATAATTATTAAAATAAATAGTTAAACAGCAGTATAAGGTTTTGAATTGCATAAATTTTTTACATATTCATGATTATTAATTTGAAAATATTTGTTGCTGAAAAAGTAACGAGATTCCTTACTCAAATACCAACAGTTTTGCTGTGAACAGTACCTACGGCGTTGTTCGTGCTCTTCCATTATTTATCAGTGTTGCCTATTGGTATGTGTTTACCCTCCAAACTGGGTATAAAACTTACACAAAACCAGGGAAATAAGTGAAATTAGCATATCTATTTGTAGTATATATGCATATTAGAATAATTTTATCATTATTGCATTACTATGACAACTAGAATTCATGGAAAATGTTTGTAAATGCATCGGCATATGTGTGAAGCTCCACTAAATTGGCAACAATGATGTCATTGTGCCGTTGTCTGCGTGTATCTACTTTAGAAATATCTGTAATTTTTCGGGGTTAATTTGGTTGCAAAAAAGGGATAATAAACATGAATTCGATAAACATTTTGAAGTAACAAAGTAAAGTTAAACTAAATAATGAGTAAAGTAAACAATTAAGGGAATCAAGCTTTGCACCTCATAAACCGTGTAGTCGTGTGCTTCCCGCAACAGTGTTTGTGGAGCGAGCGCTTAGGAACCAGGAACTGCAACGTAGTTTAAATGCAAATTGGAGTGAATTAAGACCAAAATGTGTATTTCTGGGCTTGACCCGTGTCGGCCTGTGAAATGGTTCCTTTGATACTATTTCTGAAGAATAAATATTGCTATTCATCCTAGAGAAAAAAGAAACAATATAATGCCAAGATAAATGGCTCGCTCACTTCTTATAGAAGTGTCGGTATAGTAAGGAGCGAGTGGAATCACTACCAGAGGTCCCTTGCCATTTAGCTTCTTCCTTCAACAAAACCCCGAACTACGGAGAGCCGTGCTACAGCTCCCGGTCTACTACTACCGTGAGCGCCTCCGACGCCTGAGACGTAATTCCTTTCGATAGCGCGCGTTACACCAAACGTTAAAATTTTTTCGGTGCTGTGTTTCGCTCTATTTGGATTTATTTCAAGATGTCTTCAACTTCTGCTTCTAAGTTAAGTACTGTTTGGGGTTACTGATCTCATTTTATGATGATCTTCGTGTTTTATACATATTCGGAGCCTTATCGGCCGGTATGCCCCTCGACCGCATGGCGGTACAGGTTATCTCTTTCGGTCTTCCATACCGTTAGAGATTTCCCTTTTTCTCAGTACTTTAGATATGGTTACTTATACATAGTCTCTATATCTTTATGCAGTTAGTTTTTTAGTTAGGCCTCCACGGGGCACGCTCCGACCGCACGTTTCGGACCTTAGTCTAGCTACGCCTTACATTGTTAGGAGTTTTATCAGTCACGATTGAGAGTCATATCATCTTAATTATTCTGATGTTCTCTCTTTCCTTCTCTAGTTCCTGATTACCTTTGTAATAATATTATAGGTACTAGGTTGGCTAACATACACCATGCTTCGGTATGGCGATTAGCTTCCCTGTTATCATTTATTTTACCGTTAAGTTAGGCTTTCATACCCCAATTGTCGATTGGTGATTAGCCTGACCCCGTTTTCTTGAACTAGACGGTTAAATTAGGCTAACATACCCCTTTCTTCGGATCGGCGATTACCTAATTTTCTGTTTGCTTAGCTTCGTGTTCCCCGTGTTAGTCTAGCTTTAAGATATCGCTTTATTTTATTTGATTGATTATTATAATAATCCTATTTATATCAGTGATATTGATGTTGTTGCCGACGGTTTCTTCCCCACCTCGTATCTTTCACCTGGCTGGAAAGACCACCGGTTGATCCACGGTGAGCCACCCGGTTACGGGTCCCCCCTCCCAGTTCCCCCCATTCCCCCCCTCCATACATTGCCATCCACGTCGATGGGTGATGACTCGTTTCTCACAGCTAGCGTCCGAGTCTGCATGAGAGGGGGTGACTCACGGACTGGTGGGGATCTCCTCCTCTCCCTCCCCTACTGGTACTCTCATTCGTCACGTGCCTCGGGGGCTCGGGACCTCCTCCCCCCTTCTTCTCCGTCCTTAACTGGCCGCTCAGGGGGAGGGCTCCCCTACCCCACATTCTTCCCTACTCTTTCCCCCTCAGTTCAGTCGGCAGGTGTCTATCCGCCGCTACCGAACATAGAGAGGGGGGGAGGGAACCACTGGGTTTCCTATCCACTTAGGATAGTTCACACGAGCACTTACTGATATAAGGGGTTTTTATTTTGTTTTATTTTGTGTTATTTGATTTGTGTTAGAATCTTTTGCGTTACTCCGGGGTTTTTTTTTATTTCCGCCTCTCGTACTATCCCTTGCTTCGTTAGAAGTTGACATTGCTCACTCAATATTAATTAACTCGGGCCATACGGAGAACTCCGGGCCCTACGGAGTCTATTTTTAGTCATATGACAAGTGAGTTTAGGCGGAGGCAGAGACTTTCTTCCCCCCTCGTAACTTTTCTACGTAATATTCATATGTAGATCTCTATCCGTCGGTCCTACTCCGGCACCCACGGATAGTTTGCATATTATTCCACCGGAGGTTGTCATTGGTACTCATGTATCCTTTGACTTACAGATGTTGTGCCAGGAGATTGGGTGCAGTGCCATCCTCCAAGGACCCGTGCGGCCATATAGTATGCCGTTCTCATGCAGGATGTGCAGTGAAAGTGGAGGATTTTATCGTTTGGCATCATGAAGCTTGCCAAACCTGCTACTTGCTAGTAGGAGATGCCTCACTAGTAGTAAGTTTTCTTAGCACTTTTTTCATTCATTCGTCACCTGGAATACTTGTTGTATATTATACCTTTCACATATGAGACACATATTCATATAATCTCAACACAACAGACATTCCTCCCCTATCCTCTCCCTAACTTCTAGACCCTTTTTTACAGGGTTCTGATGAAGAAGAAAGAAAGCTTTGTCGACTCTCAAAGCTTGGGTAGGGGTTTTGGCCGGAATTCTAAGGGCCGCCCCTACATTCTTACCCAGGATATGGCGGACCTAATATTCCCAGGAGCCAAGAAAGGATCAGTGGTGGACCCGATAGCGGCCGCCCCTTTGCTGGCCGACCTTCAAGTCATGATCTCCCTACAGGAGGGGGATTTCCCAGAGGACGTTGCAGACGACGTTGCGGCAATGAACCTCGACGTTGAACCCATGGCTATTGACTCCATGGGTACAGGTAAGGGTGTAGTAGGGGCAGCTTCTGTGAGAGACTCCCCAGGTTGTCGGACTCTCATCCAGATGGAGTACGACGCCCGGACTAGGCTCGCGAGTCCCTTTCCTCCATGACTATGGCGGAGATGACGGCTCTTGTATACAACAAGAGCCGTTATTTAAAGTTTTGGCTAAGGTCTGCTGCACACCATGCAGTGTGACCTTTACGACTTCCTCATAGCCAGGAGAAATTGTAGGAAGCACGTTCTGGCGGAAGCTACTATCCGCCATGAACCGAATAAACTGATTGCTTCCTCAATTTGGGGAACGGACCTCTTTCCAGCACCAGTAGTAGCAGAAGTCCTTCATGAGGCTTCTAAGGTCAACCAGTGCCTTAAAGTCAGGTGGGGACTGGTAGCAAAGCGGAGGCAGGAATCTTCTGGTCCTAACCCAAGGAACAAGAAGAAACCAAGGAAGTTCTCTCCCTTCCAGCCTTCTCAACAAACGTTGGTTCAGGCAGTCCCAGCATCACAAGGGCAACCATCGTCGAAGGGTCAACAACAATACCTTGTTCTGACCCCTCAGTCCCAGCAATCTCAACCCTCCACTTCCTTTGCTGTCTCGCCAGCCTACAATTCCAACTATGAAAGCCAGAACTTTCAGGCTTTCAATAGGTTTGCGAGAGGCAGCAGAGCAAGAGGTGCCTCTCGATTCAGAGGATCCGGCAGGGGCTGCTAACAGGGGCAGAGGTTTCCGAGGAGCAAGAGGTGGCCGCCCCTCGGCAAACCAGCAGTGAGAATCCCAAGTAGGAGGGAGGCTGTACCTCTTCCGCCAGCGGTGGGGGTTCAGCCCTTGGGCTCAAAGTATAGTAACAAAGGGACTAGGTTGGAGTGGCTAGAGGGCCCTCCTCCAACCAACAGATTCTATCAAGCACCAACAACAGAATTGGTAGAGTATACCGAAGACCTCCTTCTCAAAGGAGTAGTCTCAAGAGTCAACAATTTAAAATTTCAAGGACGCTTGTTCAGCGTGCCAAAGAAAGACTTGGTAAACCGAAGAATCATCTTAGACTTGTCCCATCTGAACTTATTCATTCATTGCGACAAGTTCAGGATGCTGACCGTTTCGCAGGTACGGACCCTTACTTCCCCGTGTGGGGCCGTCACAACCTCTATAGATCTTACAGATGCCTACTATCATGTTCCCATAGCCAGACACTTCCGTCCATTCCTAGGCTTCAAACTAGGCAACAGATCCTACTCCTTCAAGGTAATGCCATTCGGGCTCAACATAGCCCCCAGGATCTTCACCAAATTGGCGGAAGCAGTAGTGCAAGAGCTAAGGAAACAGGGAATAATTTGTTAGTGGCTTATCTGGACGATTGGCTTATTTGGGCAAAGAACCCCAAAGAATGCAAAGAAGCAACGGTCAGAGTGATCAAATTCCTGGAACATTTAGGTTTTCAAATAAACAAAAACCAAGTCCAGACTAACCGGAATCTCGATTCCAGTGGTTAGGCCTTCAGTGGGGACTTACAATCGCGCACACTATCAATTCCGTCGTTGAAAAGGAAAGAAATTGCAAGAGCTACAAAACAATTTCTCAAACGACAACAAACATCCAGGAGGTGCCAGGAGAGGATCCTGGGCTCACTCCAGTTTGCATCAGTCACAGACGTTCTGCTCAGAGCCAAACTCAAAGATATAAACAGAGTATGGCGCTCAAGAGCGAATTGCAGATCACGGGACCAAACTAGCCTCTATCCCAGCAATCTTACGGAAACGTCTCCGCCCTGGACGGAGACAAAGAACCTTTCAAAAGCAATTCCTCTACAGTTTCCCCCTCCCATCATTAGTGATCCACACAGACGCCTCACTAACAGGGGGGTGGGGAGGATACTCCCAGTACGAAAAAGTACAAGGAACTTGGTCGTTAACATTCCGCCAGCTACATATCATGTACTGGAGGCCATGGCAGTATTCCTCACACTGAAACGACTCCGTCCGCCCAAGAACTCTCATTTCAAATTAGTTCTGGACAGTGCAGTAGTAGTGCACTGCATCAACAGGGGCGGATCCAAGTCAAGCCACTTGAACCATGTCATGATAGCCATCTTTTCTCTGGCATGCAAAAACAAATGGCACCTGTCAGCCACTCACCTGGCAGGAGTCAAGAACGTAGTAGCAGACGCTCTATCACGCTCCGCTCCGTTGGAATCGGAGTGGACACTGGACAGGAGTTCATTCAATTGGATCAGTCTACAAGTCCCCGGACTCCAAGTAGACCTCTTCGCCACGGAGTCAAACCACAAACTCCTTGTTACGTGGCACCCAACCTCGATCCTCTAGCATACGCTACGGATGCAATGATCCTCGATTGGAACGAATGGAAGAATATTTACCTCTTCCCTCCGGTGAACCTTCTCTTGAAAGTTTTAGACAACTCAGGACATTCAAAGGCCAAGTAGCTCTAGTAGCTCCCAACTGGCCCAAGAGCAATTGGTTCCCTCTACTCCTAGAGTTGTTTGGGGGAAGACTCCGACCACTACGGATTCCCAACCCCAAACTAACCCAGTTAGTGCAAACTCAGACTGTGTCCGCTTCCTCAGAATTCAGAAAACCCTAACTTTATGGATTTTCTGAAATTTGCAGCCATGAGGAATGCAGAAATTGATCCCCAGAATATCTCATTCTTGGAATCAGATAAAAGAGAATCTACTCTCCGACAATATGATTCATCTGTCAAGAAACTAGCAGAGTTCCTTAAGTTGTCAAATTCTCAAGTCATGACAACGAACCTAGCCATAACTTTCTTCAGATCATTGTTTTGAGAAAGGCTTAGCAGCAAGCACTATCACTAAACGACCAAATCAGTCTTAAAAAGGGATCTTCCAATTTGGTTGTAGCATAGACCTTACGGATTCATACTTTACGTCCATACCAAAAGCTTGTGCTAGATTAAGACCATCAACGAGACCTAACTCAGTCTCTTGGTTCTTAAATGATGTCCTCAAACTGGCCTCGGACATTAACCAATGACTCTTGCAATTATATATCCCTCCTGAGGAAAACCCTATTCTTATTAAGTTTAGCCTCCGGAGCTAGAATATCAGAACTGTCAGCTTTATCAAGGGAACCAGGCCACATTTGAGTTCCTCCCCTCAGGGGAAGTCCTCTTATCCCCAGATCGCCATTTTCTAGCCAAAAATGAAGACCCACAGGACAGATGGTCCTCGTGGAAAATCCTACCACTACCTCAAGACATTTCCCTTTGTCCTGTCAACTCATTAAGAGCCTACCTAAGCAGAACAACTCTGAAATCTTCAGGCCCATTGTTCATTAGGAAGGAAGGAGGTACATTATCCCTAAAAGGGATCAGGCAACAAATTTTATACTTCATTAAAACAGGCCAATCCAGAGTCCTTTCCTCGGGCCCACGATGTTAGGGCGGTGGCCACATCTATTAATTATTTCCAACACATGAATTTTGACGATCTTAAGAAGTATACAGGCTGGAAATCTCCGACAGTTTTTTCAATGGCACTACCTAAAACCCTTAGAAGCCCTCAAATTTCCAGCAGTGGCAGCTGGAAACACAGTTTCTCCTGATTCTTAAATTTTTACTATAACTTCTTGTAGCCGTTTCCCTTCTAACCTGCCCCATTGCACCCTTACTTAGTTTAGTCGCCTCCATGTATTGGGTTACCTTGAGTTTGCTTTTGTTCATCATTCTAATCGGATTCAGTTCCATTCTTTTGTATATATCAACTTATATCTTGTCTTTTGCCTAACCTGTATTGTTATTGTTTGTTGTTAGGCTAACTAATTTTAAGTGATAAACACCCGTGTTTTAGGCTTATACTTCCCTTAGGGTAAGACTGTAATTTTAGTTGATTATTATACTATTAACCTTACAAGTGTTTAACTTTACCTTCTTAATTTATCTATACTGTTCCTCAAGCTTGGTGTTTGGCATTCTCTGGTACTATTTCACAGGCCGACACGGGTCAAGCCCAGAAAAGGGATTTTGACGAAGGAAAAATCTATTTCTGGGCAACGACCTGTGTCGCCCTGTGAAACCCCACCCTGTAGTTAGATTATCCTCACCCAGCTTACCCCAAGCTTGGAGGCTATCTTCAGGAATGACGTCTCAGGCGTCGGAGGCGCTCACGGTAGTAGTAGACCGGGAGCTGTAGCACGGCTCCTCCGTAGTTCGGGGTTTTGTCGAAGGAAGAAGCTAAATGGCAAGGGACCTCTGGTAGTGATTCCACTCGCTCCTTACTATACCGACACTTCTATAAGAAGTGAGCGAGCCATTTATCTTGGCATTATATTGTTTCTTTTTTCTCTAGGATGAATAGCAATATTTATTCTTCAGAAATAGTATCAAAGGAACCATTTCACAGGGCGACACAGGTCGTTGCCCAGAAATAGATTTTTCCTTCGTCAAAATCCCTTAATTACAATCAAATAAGCACTCTGGAGTTTCAGTTGTGATGGCAGTAAGGATAAAACCACCAATTACAAGGTAAAAATGAATTTCAGTTCAAACCATGACCCTGGAAATAGGAAGTTTCATACTTTCAGTAATATAGGCAAAAAAATGTTGTTTTATTGTGCTGATTACAACTGCAATCTTGAGTAAGATCAATAAATGTTACATATATACACTAACATTGTTCAAATGAGTGCTGGGAAGGCTGGAAAAGATGTTGGATCCTTTGCAGTTATGAACGGCACCTCAGTCAGTGGACGCCATATGGGATTTAAAAACTGCCTTGAAAGCATATTTTACAAAGACCTCACATGCCTATTTTAGTTCGTATGGCGCTTTCATATATATCACATTATGTTAACAAAACTTCAATCTTTTGAATGGTATGCATAAAGATGTAATTGTATTCTTGTTTCACCAATTAAATATAGAGTGAATAAGGCTGATCCATGTGATAACAATGGATCCACTGCTATGTTTCTCCCCTAATACCTAGGTTAAAATACTGAATGGCCATCTCTACTATAGCGTGACCACCTTCCCGAAAATCGGAAATGATGGCCTTAATTTGTGACTTGGGAGAAAAAACTTACTTCAAGGGGAAAGTACTTGAGGTCTTGTGGATGTTGCTTTGACGGATGCTGGCTCTTGACTAGCCTAATGTCTGTCTATCCGGGTTACAGGATGTGCTAAAGTACTTTTTTTTTTGGAAGGTGGTTACTCTATGGTAGAGGCTGGCCATTCGGTATTTTACCCTATGGGCAGCATTTTAGTACCCATCCCTTAGGGATGAATGTAAAAACATAGTCAAAAGACAGTAAATAGTGGTACCTCGAGATACGAAATTAATCCGTTCCGAGGCGCCTTTCGTATCATGAGTTTTTCGTATCTTGGACCGCATTTACATGTAAAATGGCTAATCCGTTCCAAGCCCTCCAAAAACACCCCAGTAAATTTCATAATAAAGCTAAATTGACCTATAAACAATGAAATGCTACAACAATTTGGACCATTCAATACCTAACTTAATACGTACTGCTAATTACCTGTAAATAAAGTGTATTAGTGTACATATTATACAAGAAATACTGTACGTATGTAGTAAAATGTGGAAGCTTACCTTCCGAGTGAGGCTATCTCCGAAAGTGGCGACAGAGGAGGACAAACGGCAGATACGTACGTATGTACGTACACTTAACATTACAAAACAAAAAAATGTAAGGAAAACATACATAAACTAAACTTTACGAAACACATTAACAAAACTGTAACACTTGACTTTACAAATAACTAAAATTAAAAAAGGGATTTTGACGTAGGAAAAATCTATTTCTGGGCAAGGAAGCCGTGTCACCCAGTGAAATAAGTCCGTTTAGCGTTATTTCTAGTAAAATATTGCTATAATACCAGAGAACTGCTAAATTGGACATGTCAGAACTCTCTGACTCGCTCACCTATAAAAAAAGGTGTCGGTATAAACCTGGGGCGAGTGTTAAACACTACCACAGCAACCCCTCCAATTAGCCTTTTCCTCATCAAAATCCCCTAAATACGGGGAGCTGCCTTTTTTATAAATTTTACATATTTTTTTTACTTTTTTATACTTTACGTACTTTTTTTTTTTTATAATAAAATTTCTGCTTCATCACCACTTTCAACTTTCTGTTTTTTAGTATCACTTGGTTCTTCCTATTTGCTTACTCCTGCTAATACTAAGGGCCTCTTTAAAAAATAACTATCCAAGGAAGATTGCTTCTGCCTACTTTTCACAATGTTCCTGAAACGACTCAGGCAAGCCTCATCAAACTGCGCAAGCATACGACCTGTGTAAGCCTTTTTGGGGTGTCTTTTTTCAACAAACGATTGCACTTTATGAAAAGCAGCTAGAACATCCTTAATTTCTGCCGTTGTCATAGGGTTGTCCTCCTCCTCCTCGCCGCTGCTAGAGAACTCCTCTTGAACGACGTTATGTTGCATGGCCTCCAACTCCTTCAGGTCGTCTGTCGTAAGCTCCTCTTGGTGCTCCTTGAGAAGGTCATTGATGTCGTCCTCGTCGATGACCAGCCCATGGACTTGCCGAGTGCAACGATCTTGTCAAGATCTGGTTGCAAAACAGTTTCAGGATCGTCAACTGTTTTCTGAATCTGCAGCACCAGCTTCACCCACATCGAATCCCTCGAAGTCTTGGGTGGATACGGCATCAGGCCAGTTTCCTCCACAAGGAATTCAAGGTTCGCCCCGAAACCTCCTGCCAAGCTTGGTCAATGAGTCGGATGCATATCACAACATCGAAATGCTCCTTCCAAAATTTACTCAAGGTGAGGTTTGTGGTATTGGTGATGTCAAAACATCTCTTGAAAAGTTGTTTCGTATACAGCTTTTTAAAGTTCGATATCACTTGCTGGTCCATGGGCTGGAGGAGAGGGGTGGTGTTAGGCAGAAGATAAAGAACCTTGATGAAGGAATACTCCGCTAGGATATCTTCCTTGAGGCCAGGAGGGTGGGCAGGGGCATTGTCCAACACCAGCAGACATTTCAGAGGGAGGCGCTTCTCTTCCAAGAATTTCTTCACTGTCAGGCTGAAACACAGATTTACCCACTCCGTGAACAAAAGCCTCGTTACCCAGGCTTTCGCATTAGCCCTCCACATCACTGGAAGCTTCTCCTTAAGCACTTTGTGGGCCTTGAAGGCTCGAGGAGTCTCGGAATAATAGACCAGTAGGGGCTTCACCTTGCAATCCCCACTGGCGTTTGAACAAAGTGCGACCGTAAGCCTGTCTTTCATAGGCTTATGCCCGGGTAGCTTCTTCTCTTCCTCCATGATGTATGTCCGACGAGGCATTTTTTTCCAAAAAAGGCCAGTCTCATCACAGTTGAAGACTTGCTGAGAACTGTAGCCTTCCTTGGTCATCATCTCGTCGAACGTCTTGTCAAAGGCTTCGGCCGCTTTCGTGTCCGAGCTGGCAGCCTCCCCATGCCGCACCACCGAATGGATGCCAGTCCGTTTACGGAATTTCTCGAACCACCCATGGGAAGCCTTGAAGTCTGGGGTTGGCGTTGATGTCGCTTCTCCTCCGTCGTCTTCGACCTGGGTAATCAAATCGCCGAAAATAGCGCTGGTCTTGTGGGAGATTGCCGTCTCCGTTATCGTATCACCAGCGATTTCTTTGTCTTTTATCCAGACAAGAAGAAGCCTTTCCATCTCATCGTGCACGTGGGTCCTCTTGCTGGACAAAATAGTGACGCCCTTGGAAGGTGTACAGTAGTTGCTTTGATGACATCCTTCTGCTTAAGGATGGTGCCTATTGGCGACGGATTTCGGCCGTATTCCTTGGCAATCACACTCAATCGCATACCAGCTTCATACTTCTTGATAATCTCCATCTTTGTCTCCAAAGAGAGCATTCGCTTCTTTCCGTGAATTTCAACTTTCTTGGGACCCATGACTACGTATATACTGTACGTAATTTACGTATAAGTAGAGTAAAGTTCTCACACAACACGATGAAGTACGTATACTACAACGAAATCACTAATGAATTTACGTTAATAAACTAAATCGTTAGAATGAACGAATACCGCGTGCGTACGATAATGATGCTGGGATGAGTGGCCGAGGCACGCTGCAACGTAGTAGATGCATGATGGGAAGGATGCTGACCAATAGGAGAGAAGGATCTCATGGTGGTGACTAGCATCAGGAACCAATGGGAGAGCAGGAGGATAGTGGCGAGTCTACTTAGTTGGCAGCGCGCGAGTTTCAAAATTGTTATTGGTGGTCTGGGCGAATCTCGGACTTTACAGCAACAACCCATTGTATCGTGAGCAATTTTCGTATGTAGAGCCGTAAAATTTTTCGTATTAGCTTTCATATCTCGAGTTTTTCTCAAGTTGAGCCTTTCGTATCTCGAGGTACCACTTAAATTGATGGTTACCAAACTCAAGGGGCTCGGTAGCTTAGGCATCTTCAGTTTTGCTGTTTTGCATCTGATATGAAGAAGATGATAGTGCAGGGATTTTATTTTTGGGAAAGTGTTACAGATATTAGGTGGAACAGTATATCTTGGGTGATAAGCTTATGAATTTGAACAGAAAAAGTGCCCTAAGAATTTGTGCTTTTTTTAATATAGCTAACCTTTATGTTAAATAGCTAGTGCCTTTGCTCTGGCTTCAGATTGGTACTGCAAAGTGGAATGGAAGCTGTTTTATGACAATATGATCTTTTCTTTCTGGGAAAGTCTGATGAATTTTGCCTATTTAGGCCTACTGTAGAAAACTATCTAATATCAGTTTTTTGTGTGGAGACAGGAAAGGTTAAATAAAACTAATCTATGAAGATATTGGTTATTAGGCAGATATAATTTTTTGTTTACAAATATAAATTTCTGATTTTCTAGGTACATTTCTCAGATTATCTCACCTGCAGATTATATACATAATTTTCTAATTACATAACCAAAATATTTTACCTGTATTGCAGCTGCCTCCTTGATGTTTTCTCTGAAAACTACCACCACACTCCCTGGTTTAGTAATTACCAGGTTATGTGTAAAATGGGCGCCATGTTTAGTGCCACTTGGAAACCTTAAAAAGAAGACATAAATACTACAGTTGGCTACTGACGGGAACCAAGCTGCAGTGGTATTCCTTCAGTTTTACTGTTTTGTTTAAGTAACTTACCAAGTAATTACATAGCTAAGAATTTCTAAGTACCGATAACTAAAATTTTAAAATCGTGGTAGCAATGCTTTTGTTTGGGTGTAGCTAAATTTTATTTTAACTGGCTTTCAACGAAGGTCGTAAGCTGTAGCTTTCTTTGAATTTGGATTTTGTCGTCCGCTAGCACCTTCGGTGAAGTACCCTGATTCTTTTGTCATAGGCATTTGGCATGTGTTAGCTGGTCAGGCGTAATTAACAGTACTTTGACAAGTTTAGGTTTTTCGGTCTGTTACTCTGAGCTTTTATCTAGCGATGTCTGACTTGAGTAAGTCAAGTGTCCATTATTGCAGCAAAGGTTGCCATACATGGTTAACTCCAGCAAAGTATGATTCCCATTCTGTTTGTACTAGATGTAGGAGTAAAGTTTTCACTATTGATTTAACTTGTAATGAGTGTATAGGCTGGGATGAAAGACAATGGAGGGTTCTGTGTTCTTACCATGCAGAGTTAGAAAAAGGTAGGAAGCATAAGGGTGCTGCTCTGTACGAAAGGTCGTTAGCTATCCAGGAATCTTCCTCTGAAGTGCCTGTGATTTCTGTTTTGTCCCCCAAACCCAGTCTATCCTCTATTCCACCTAATTATGATCCCAGCTCCCATGCTTCCTATCCCAGTGCCATTGCCAATCTCGATGCAAAGTTTGAACGTAAGTTTGAGCTGTTAGCTAAATCTCTATGGCTCAGCTAGGAGAGCCAGTGCATATGCTTCTTGATAAAAAAAAAAAAAGTAGTGTTAGTGGAGGAGCTGGATTGTCCTTCCTGTGGACTCTCCTAGGCAAAGGTTCCTGACATACTCTCCTGAACCTAGGAGAAGTCATACTGGAGGCCCAAGGGAGGTTGCTGGAGTCTGCCCATGGGCGGTCGGCCCCTCAGTCACACCTGTTGTTGTTTCCCAGGTAGCAAAAGACAGCCATTGGAAAGGCATCTTGGACAGTGGTCATCATCCTTCATCAACCTCAGATTCGTCAAGTTTGGAGAAACGGCGCCAATGGCGTGGTAGTGGCTATTCCAGACCACTGAAAGGTCTGCAGTGGACTTTTCTTGTACCCCTCAGGTACTACCTAAGAAAGAAAAGGAGGTTAAATCTCTTGTAGTTTCTGGGATAGCCCAGAGACCTTTTCATGGGAAAATTCTCCTGGTAAACTTCTGGAAGGAGACTTTTCCCCAACCTGTAGTGTCATCTTTGGCTCTGCAAGCTATATCAGTTCCGGTTTCTATTACATACTTCTTGCTATCCAGATCGTAGTGTACAAGACAGTACTTTAGCTCACGAGCGTCCTAGGATGCCAGTATGTGATTTGTCTTCTGTTGTAGCTCCTGTGTGTGCAGTTTCTATTAGCCACGTCTCTGTTGCCAAGCGTATATCGACGCTGGGGACTGCCTGTATTGTTAAATTAATTAAATGATCTCGCCTGTCTTAAACTGTACACACCCCTTTTTCTGTTGTTCAGTCAGAAAAGTTTATTAATAAACAATATCTCTATGTGGCATTCTTCTGTATTATTACCAGGAAAAATACAGATTGTGTAAAGAAATTGGGTTTTTTAACATAGTTTTATGTTAGTGCCTTTGCTCTGGCTCTACAGATTGGTACTGCAAAGTGGAACTGAAGCTTTTATATGACAGTGTACTTGCTTATCTTTGGAAATTCTGCTGGTGTTTGTTTGTATATCTTGTAGAAAGTTAATTGATTTTTCATGCATTCTGCCTTATTCAAAACTCATTGAAAGCAGAGGTGTAAATAAAACTTTTTATGACATGAAATAGGACATTGACATTTTCACAAATCCTAGTAGGTATTTCCCAAAGACTATTTACCTAACCATTTCCACATATTCTCAGAGTGCAGGTGGCCCTCCTGGTGCCAATGCACCTCCAGGTTTTGGCGGACCTCCAATGGGCTTTCGGATGCCTCCCCCAGGACCAGGATTACCACCTAGATTGCCTCCTCCAGGATTCATGCCACCTGGTGCACCTCCTGGCATGCCTCCACCTGCTTTTAATGTACCCCCACCAGGTTTTATGAGTTCATTTGGCCAACCTCCTGCAGGATCAGGTAAGATGTAACCGTCTGTCTCTTATTATTCCTGTTGATGAACTAAATAACCAATTCATTAGTACTCGAGTACAGTACAATTGCACCTCAAAATTTGTTTACCCTTATCTTAAGTCTGAATGCAGTTTATTTTTGGTAACAAACCTGACATGTATATTGGAAGTAGTTGAATACTTTACAAATTATATGCAATTAAATACAGTATTATTTAACATGAAAGATTGCTTATTACCAGATGTTGTACAATGAAATACAGTACTACGTATTATGTTTTTGTTATGTAGTTGATAATCTATTTTCATGCAGATGGTAGTGGAGCTGTAATTTCTGCTGGTCCTCAGCTTAATACACCTCCCTCAAGTAATTCCCCAGCAGCAGTTCAGACTGGATCCCCAGCTACAACCCCAGGACCATCCACAACCCCAGCATCTACACCTGCCAGTGTATCTCCTGCTAATATTGCAATGCCAGGAGCCCCATCTCCAGCTCTACCTGCATCTGTTCCTAGTAGTCCAGCCTCGGTCAAAGCTGAAACTCCGTGAGTAAACCCATTTGCTATTGGTCGTAGTGTGTAGGCAAATATTTTAGGGCTGTTGCCTTGTATAATAAGGCGCCCTATGAGGTAATGTTAGACTTGCGATAATCTTACGCTAAGTCGGTTGGTATTGCACTTCCATATTCATGGGAGTGTCTTGGGGTTTGTAGATAACTTACGAAGTCGGTATTATCTTCTTTGGTTATGACGACGATGTGTTAAACTCATGATGATTCGGTTATGAGGTGAGGTTCTAGTAGAAACCACGAAGTATAAAAATACTTATATTCTCTGATATTACATAGTGAAGATCAGGTATGATTGTACAAGTCTTCTAATGACGATAGCTTGATCGCTTCTGCCAATGATGATGGCTAATTCTATTCTCTCTACATGATAAAGCTTAGGTAAAGAGGTACAGGTCTTCTAATGACGATAGCTAACTCTATTCTGCTCCTACTACCATCTCCGTTACCAGTCATAAAGGAACAGACAGTAGCTCGAACATATGAACATACAATCAGATGACATAGTTACATACGAACATACGATCATAATGAGACACACTACAGATCACGTAGGCCGTTTGAATTATAGGTTGCGGTAGTTGTCTCAAGCAGGGAGCTTGGACTAAAGTTTATAAACAATTGAATGACTACAGGTGACGGCATGTTATCTTAGCCTACTTTTATTGTATACGTCATCTTTAGCGGCTCTAGTCTGATCACATTCCTGCAAGCAATCTGGTTGACCTCCTTAGTTTTAGTCTTTTATGTATATGGAATAACATTCCATATTTTTATTATGTAAACACTTACAAATATGTACTTCAATAACTTTTCCTTACCATCATTACCATATTGATGGGTCATTCAGTTCCTATCTTTGACAGCACCATAATATACACCTGCTTTCATTGTTTCCTATCATGAGAAAAATGTTTCATTTTGTTCACCCTCATTTCTGAAAGCAGTCCGTCCAGAAATTGTGCTAGCTCTAGTAGTTTAGACGAAAGTGATCATGGAATACTCATTTACATGTCATGTCAAGATTTTGGGAGTTTTGAGTAATTCATCTTTTCCAGGAATGTAGGTTAAAATTGGCTACAGATATCTGCATAGTTATACAATCACATTTGTTTGGTTACCATTTAACTAAATATACAGTGTTGTATCACAGCAAAACTATTTGTGTATATATATGCCTAAAGTTCCATGTCCTCATTCTTAGAATATGGTTCAGAAGAAAAAACGCTTAGGCAGATACGTAATGCCTGATTGCCGCATACTATTCTGCTGTATTTTTTTGGTATTTTCAAGGCCTTTGAAACTGTTCTTGTCATTTTCATTTTACTTTTGGGTGTTTCATTTGCATTTTCTTCTCATTTTTATGCTGGTCTTAATATACCGTACTTACTAAAAACCTATCACTTTACAAGTGCCTTCAAGCATATTAACTACCTTTTCAGACATGATGAAAAAAAAGAAAGAAAAAAATTCCAGACCTGTCCGCAAATAATATTACAACACAACTGTTGCTTCTCACTCAAAATCTCCTTTTCACTTTGAACAGGCAGTTTTTTCAATAATAGTATTAAGGATATATTTTATTAAGTCATATGTGAAATATTGAAGTTGATATTTTTGAATGTTTGTGCAGGAAAGAGAAGAAAAATGTGTGGACAGAACACAAGGCACCTGATGGGCGTATATATTTCTACAATACTGTAACACGACAGTCGTCTTGGGAGAAACCTGATGAACTTAAAACTCCTGCAGAGGTAGGGATGTGTGTCGCTTGTTGAATAATTAGCTTAATTATCCTTATTTTATTATGATTTTGAAAGGTAATGAGGATTCTGCTAACACTCATTAATGCTTCCAAGTATCACAGTATTATTAGAGAAAGCCAGAACATTAACTTTATGTAAAAAGCTGTTAAGCACACAGTGCTCTGGTGAAAAAATAAAAAATTTTAAAAATAACTTTCATATTTCATATTTAACAAACCTGCAGTCTTATCATTAGGATAAATCTAATAGTGCCAGCTGGAAACCGGTAAAAAAATTCAATAGAATTGTGTATGCAAGGAAGAGATGGCATCTGTCCTCTGTTATGAGTTATAGTCTATTCAATCTGGATATAACCTAGGGACATGCCTCATCAGGGTACCATACCTTACGTCTGTTACCATTGATAGCTTGATAGCTTTCTTAATTATTCAGAGATGAAAGGAGGAGGGGAAGGACGAGGAGGAAGCTGGTTTGGGTCCACTGTGATTTTATTAATGGGACCATTATATTCTTATTTTATTACATTACATTATATTCTATTATTGTATTAATGAATAAATGAGTGATAATGTTTAGTATTACGTATATGGGCACTTCAGCTACTTATGTACAACCATTATGTGGATCTACATGAGCATCACAGCTGGAGACTCCAGCAGTTCCCGTGAAAAAGAAGCTTTTCTTGCATGAGTATATGAGGCCTGTGTGGTACTGTCCATAGTTTGCAGCAGACTTACCGGGCAGAGTAGGTCATTACTGTCATTTGTGTCATGCAAAAGTTATCTAGTCAAGCCACTATTCAGGATTAGTTAATAATTTTTGTGTTTTTGTCTTTCATTAAATGTTATCAGCTTTTGACCATTATTTCTGTTGTCAGCTACTGTTGTCCCAGTGCCCATGGAAGGAGTATAAATCTGAAAGTGGTAAAACTTACTATCACAATGTGAATACAAAGGAATCGCGCTGGACAGTCCCTAAGGAACTTGAGGAACTAAAAGCCAAGATTGCAGCAGAAGAAAATGTGTATGTATTGCAAAATATGCAATTATCTATCAGTTAAAACAAAAAATAAATAGGTTTTTCATATCCTTTTCTTTGCCATTCTCTCTCTCACTCTCTCTCTTTTTGTGCAATTGTAAGGACAGGCACTCATTTTACCATTGACCATTGTGTGAGATACAAGCACACATCTTAATAAAAGAGTAAATAGAGTTTTTTCACTTATTTATATGTTAATTTTAGTTGTGCATCTTTTAAGTAGGTTTTTATCTACCGTTCCATATCTGTATTTAGAACCGGATACTTGGAAGTTTCGCAAAGATTTGTCTGTTTTTAAAGTCCATATTACAAGTCTGTTTTTAATAACTATAAACATGAAGTATGTACATTATTAAATGGTAAATGCTTTTTAGGAGTAAAGCAAACTCAAGTAGTCCCAAAGAAAACAAAGAGAAGAAAAAGCCTCCATCAGCTCTTGATCAAGCAATGGCAGCAACCCTTGCAGCTATTCAAGTTCCTACAGCCGTCAAAGGTGGGTGGAATACTTTTGAATATGGTTACAATACTTGTTGAACATTGTTTAGTTTTGACTATGTTTTAGTGAAGGTATAAACCTCTGCTTTTCTTTTGCATGAAAAAATTAAAGCAAATTATAAAATAATGGAGTGTGTTTACCACAGATGAATCTTTTTACCTCCTCCCCTCAAAAAGTGTCAAAGGGATGAAGAGGAAGAACTGAAGATTAATAATATATGAATAACTGTTATTATTACCAACTTTGTAAAACCTGTGAGCCTTGACCCTCAAAGCTTCTCTGAGAATAAGTATAAGGCAATGGTTTGTTTGTGTAAAATCACATTTGAATTGTTAATGAAAGGTATCCACTAACCTCAGAATATTTTCTTGACATCACTTGATGTCTGTTTGTCACATTTTTTTTTTAATATCCATTTTCTTTGTTTTGGCTGGTATCAAAAAGTTTCTTCATACATTGCAGGTTAAAGACTTAGGAAATTCTCTTTGGTTTTTATTTGTATTAAAATTTAAAATTTTTCAATGTCCAGCAGAGGAAGTGAAGTCGTCATCTGAACCAAAGCAACTGATTTTCAAGGACAAGAAAGAAGCGTTAGAAGCATTCAAGGATTTCCTAAAAGATAAAGTATGACTGATATTTGCTGTCAGGTCGAGATGTAGTAGTTTTCCTTGTGGTAATTAAGTACATTTTATAAATAGGATTTAATGTTGTACATAGTCTTTACTGTCAATAACAGGAGGTTTCAGAATTTCCCAAAAATTATTTATTACTCTTTTCTTTATTTCAGCGTGTTCCTAGTGATGCCACATGGGACAAAGCAGTTCGAATGATTCAGAATGATGCTCGTTATGAAGCCTTCAACAAGCTAACAGAGAAAAAGCAAGCTTTTAATGCATATAAAGTTCAACGTGCAAAGGAAGAAAAGGTGTGAACAGCCGAGTTTCATATTCATCAAAATTGTATGATGCTGCTCAAGTAGATTTGCATATTAGTATATCATTTTCCCAGATATTTTGCTAGACCATCTTATTTAGTAGCTGGAGAAAATAGATAATTCAGAATGTGTATGACTTATGAACTGGTTGGATAACTGTGGTTGCTTTTCTTGGCTAGTTAAGGGAAGTCACCAGCAGTTCCAATGAAGTGACAATAGAAAAAAAGCAAAGGAAATGTTATTCTGTACTCTTCCATGCATACAATCTCTCTGATAGGTGATAGAAATGTTCCTTCCTTTAAGTGTTTGAACTAGCATAAAGTGTGTTTATTGTGCAACATTTGCATATTTTTATTATTCTGTATATAATAAAAGAATATGGGGATAGAAACATTACAGTATGTGAACAAAGATTGGAAGGTTAAACAATTTTTATCGTAAGATTATATGAAAGCTGTAAGCATATGTAAATGATTATGATTGTAATCAGAGTAAGCTGAAAACAGCATTCTTATATTTTCGTTCATGATATTTATGTAATTAATTTTAATTTTTCAGGAAGAGCAGCGACTTAGAGCCAAGAAAGCCAAAGAGGACCTTGAACACTTTTTGCTTAATAGTGAGCACATGAGTTCAACTGTCAAATTCTACCGTTGTCATGAAATGTTTCAGCATTTAGAGGTTTGTATTTTGCTGTGATTATTAGAAATTTTTTGTAATATAGAGAATGAGATTGTATCTATAGAATTGCATCGATCTTTATTTCCATAATATTGAAATAATGTTTTGCTGTCCTTAGCTGTGGTTGGTGAAAAATCATATACACAATACAGACACCACCCTGCTTACAAACATTCAACTTATGAACATTCAGAGATAAAAACAAATGAGAGTGCAAATTAAAATTGTGTTCAGACCCTCCCCTTTTCCATTCATAATTTCAAATTTTGTTTTGCGTGCCTATTGTGCAGTATGTACAGTGTATTGTGTTTTATTGTTAAGACCGAAGGTTTGTTAGCTATAAAAAATACAAATGGATTAAAAATTTGTCAATTCAGAATGAAAATACTTACAGTACTGTATGTATTGACTTTATATCATGAAGAGTACGGTAACCAACTTTCAAACAATTCAATAAACAAATGGCTGTCAAGAACATAACTTGTTCATAAGTGCGGTGGTGTCTGTATATATATTTCATTCATATTTTTATGCATAATGCCTGGTTTACCATGAAAAATATGCCAAGTTGTTGTTGCATTGGCAGCATCTCACCACTATAACAGGATGTTTTAATCTGCCATAATCTTCTTTGATTAATCCTGTTTTCTCTCTATAGTCAGAAATACAAGTTCTCCTTAATATATCCCATCAAAATAAGAACAGTAGATGTTATGAAGTGGCTCATAAACAACTGGAATTTGTTTTGTGAATTTAGAACATAAGCCCATTCTGCTTAAAATAGTGTTCTGGCAATTGTGTAGATAGATTTTTCCTTTCCAAATTAATGCTTCTGACCTGATAAACACAAAACATTTATTGTTGTTAGAGGGATACTCTTGGGTCTACATTCGCAGGTCTTTAAGGCTATTCCACCAGTTTGCTTAGCAAGGGAAGTTTCTTCAGTTTAAGGTCTTGTTTTGATCTGGCCGAGGTCCCAGAGGTCATTACTTATGCCTTGGCCCCAGGAGAGACATCATGCTTTCAAGATATCTTAACAGTTGATTATGTGCTCTTTGTAACAAGGAACTGGAGAAGTGGAAAAGTATTGGCCTGTTTAGACTGTTCTTTCATTGTTTGCAGTCCAGTCTGTTGGTTTTCATATCCTTACACATTGGTCGATTTACATCAAACAGTCATTTTATTGTACATTATACAGTACTACTAATAACAGGTACAGTACATTATATATGAGCTTTCCCTCATTTTCAAATTAAGCATATGGCAGTAAAGTCATACTTAACCTATATTCAGCAAACTCAAAGTTTTAGGCAACCGGATTAGAGATAAATGAAGATGAATTATTATACAAGCTTATCTAACAATTAAATTAGTGCTTAACCCATTAGGTTTGATTTTTTCATCTCTCTCTGCCAATTGTCTACCTTTCATATGTGAATGCATGATGGCAGTTGTCTTAAAAAGTAGCACGAAAATCAAATGGTGTTTAAACTGGGCTTTGTATTGCAATGAAGTATTTTCCATAGCTATAATATGAAAAATTGTTTACCCTCATTGAAGCCAAAATGTCTGATAACAAAATAACCATAATAGTAAATTAGTGAAAAGTATTGTCCAGGTGTAAGTTTCAAATATAATTTACGTTAAGATCTTAAGGTGCTGTCGTGCAGACACATTTTCTTGCATGATGCTATCAAGAATTTAAACTAAGAAGCTACTGGTGATAGCAAAACTGAATTTACTCATGTTCCTCATCTTGCTTCTTATCTCATGTACAATTTATTCAGATGGTTAGATTTTTATTAGATTTTTATTATAAAGATCTTAATTCAAGGCTTTTGTGTTTCAGTTATGGAAAGTTGTTCCAGAGTCTGAGAGAAGGGAAGTGTATGAAGATGTTATATTCAGCTTAGCAAAGAGAGAAAAAGAGGAAAATAAAGCAATGCGGAAACGGAACATGAAGGTAAGGGAATCACCACAAGTTGATAGCACTGAAATTATTGTTGTTAGTTAATAATTGATTGTGTATTTTACAAAATGCATTAGATACAGTCATAAATCAGGAGTGGTTTACAGACAGTTAAATGTACAGGTTTTATAAAAAGTTAGTAGTAACCACAGGATTTCTTTTGGTCTTACTTTGTCCATGATAGTAGTTCAACATAATTTTTTCACTAGCATGCCTGTAATCCATGATAGTAATTCAACATAATTTTTTCTCTAGCATGCATGTAAATAATATGGGTATATATTTTATTTTTTATTTTTATATAAGATTTAAATTCTTGTGATGTGCTAGCTAAAAGTTGGTGTTTATTTTGCATTTTTTTTTCCCTCTGATCATCTTTCCTCTTATCAAAAAAATGCATATAAACAGTCTATGCAGTTGTGGAGAACTGTAGGTAACTGTTTTGTTAATTGACCTTTGTGGGTATTTTATGATGAACAACAAATTCAAAACAAGAATTTTATGCTCCCTGCAAAATTTTTCTTTCATGTTTTTAATGTGTCTGATGTCTGTTTTTTTCAGGTGTTAAGTGAAATTTTGGACAGTATGACCAACATCACTTTTAAAACCACATGGTCAGATGCTCAGCAAATGCTCATTGATAACCCAACCTTTGCTGGAGACACAGACTTGCTTAGTACGTATATTTCTTGCTTTTTTTAAGACTAAGATTAAGGGGAATTTCATACTAAAGTTCATAAAGCTGATTTTCTGTATTAAATTAGTTTCTAATCTTTATTTACGTAATGTGATTATTAATGGTATGCTTTCATGTAAATTTGAAACCTTTGCTACATTTTAAGGTTTACCTTTCTTTCTTCTGATTAGCTGCAGACTCATTATTTTGAGAGCAGAGGTTCATAATTTATTCATCAATTAGTGATGTCTATGATTGGAGGAATGTACAAATATATATAGATTACAATATATGTTACAATACTCTGCAGAATACACCATTAAAGAAAATTACAAGAATTAACATTAAGAGGACTGATATTCATGTATTTAATTAATTTTTTTTTATTAGTAAGAGACAGAAAAGTGGACATTTTATTCCATTAGAGGGGTGTATGTCATTCGTTATGAATATGGGATGTTCTTTGTGATAAATAAGGGATTTTGACATAGGAAAAATCTATTTCTTGGCAAGGAAGCCGTGTCGCCCAGTGAAATACGTCTCCTTTAGCACTATTTCTAGTAAAATATTGCTATAATACCAGAGAATTGCTAAATTGGACATGTCAGAACTCTCTGACTCGCTCACCTATATAAAAGGTGTCAGTATAAACCTGGGGCGAGTGTTAAACACTACCACAGCAACCCCTCCAATTAGCCTTTTCTTCTCTGGTATTATAGCAATATTTTACTAGAAATAGTGCTAAAGGGAGACATATTTCACGGAGCGACACGGCCGAGCCCAGAAATTAATTTGTTCTTTGCTTAGTACTGAATCATAATGGTTAATATAAATACTTTTGAACTCACCTCCCTTTGAAAAGTCTTCTTATCTCTTCCATGAGGCATAATCCTTTAGAGGTAATGTATATTCTAAAGAATTATGGTGGCTTAATTCTTTCATTGAGCTTCCTGTTGAAATATGGTATATTGATTGGTCATTTAGACCGTTTCTGGGCATATTACTTATTATACTTGAAAGTTTTCCCTGAATATATTCCTAACAGCAGGAAGCTTTCTTTGTACTGTATTTAGTTGTTGTGGAGCAATTAATTGATAAGTATTGAGACTTGTTTTAAGTATGTGAGTTCACTTCAGTAGGGAATATTGCCAGAAACTTGAGCTGGCTTCAATGAAAGATGAAACTGAACAATACTATAACAAAATAATTTTCAGTGAAAGATGAAAGCAAATCATTTTAGTTACA
This sequence comes from Macrobrachium nipponense, assembly GCF_015104395.2. Lineage (NCBI taxonomy): Eukaryota > Metazoa > Arthropoda > Malacostraca > Decapoda > Palaemonidae > Macrobrachium > Macrobrachium nipponense. The sequence continues at coordinate 78,866,663 of NC_087206.1, forward strand.
CAACATGAACATATCTGTATCATGAGACTGCACTGAGAAAATTTAATTTCTTTACTCCTTCCTGATTAATTGTAGAAGTCTTACATGTTTTTTTCTTTTAACTCATTCTACCTATTCACCTTATCCTTTTATTTCAGTTCATGTACATTCTTACCGCTATGTCCATTTTTCACTTTACTGGGTGTTCAGTAATGATAAGATTATTGCAATTCTTAAAATTGTACAAATGTTGATGTCTTTTGTAAAATATTACCAAATTCTTATTTTTATTTATTTATTTTTTTTTTATATTCCATGTGTTCATAGGTATGGACAAGGAAGATGCCCTCATAGTTTTTGCTGAGCATATAAAACAGTTAGAAGAAGAAGAGGAGGAAGAAAGAGAAAGGGAGAAAAGGCGGATTAAACGACAGCAAAGAAAATGTAGAGATAATTATATAGCTCTTTTAGATGAACTTCATGAACAAGGAAAACTCACATCAATGTCTTTGTGGGTAGAACTTTACCCAATGATCTCTGCAGATATTCGGTAAGTTTCAGATAATCTCAGATGTTCATCTTGGGGTTTCCTAGTGATACAGCAAAGGTTATCTTGAGTTAATAGTCTTAGCTATCCTTTTTTTTATTCACCCTAATTTGTAAATATCATGGCCTATGCTAGCAAGCAGATGTTATTATTTTCAAGTATGTAAGTTTACGTCCAAGACTAGTTCATTTGATTTTTCCTGTCTTACAATATAATTGTCTATATTATGTGTACAGTACTTATTATAAAAAAATTAGGGTCATGAGAGGCACTCTTAAGAGCACTGTGGCAGATTTTCATTATCTTCCATCTACTTCACTCTCAGTTACTTATCTTCAGTGAGAGCTCCTTTACCTGTATATTTCTCAAGTATCCTCCTGGCCAAGTCACTTTTGCTTTTCTGCTTACTCACTCAAGTATGCTGTGGTCAGGTTGCCTGCCAGTCCTGCTCGAGGTCACTTAAAGTCTGCATGTAGTGCAGAAACATAGGCACTTGTGGTGGTTAAGCAGATTCCAACTCTTCCCTGCCTATACTGGAACAGAGGCAATGGCATTCTCCATAGCCAGTTACAATTGATTTCTAGCAGAGGAGCCATGTCCTAAGGCAGGTTTAATTGCCACAGTATAGATTTTGTAAAGAGCATCTTATGTCTCCAGGTTTTCTTTTTCTCAAGGGGTGTCAGAATGATAACTAGAGCCATTCCATGATTTTTACAATTTTAGGGAAAATACTGTAATGTCTCTCTTAAGCATTTCTTTTATTTTTATAGTTTCTAATGAAGTTTTTTAAATTTTATTGTACTGAAACTTGCAAGATTAGATAAAAAAACCCTCATACCTGATCATTTTCACTTATGACAAGGTTATTTGTAGTACTGTTCAGTAATTCTTCAATTGGTCTATCCATTTTTGCAATTATTATTTATGCTTATTTGGCAAAAATACAATAGCTTAGCAAACTTTCAAAAGGGTGGAAGAAAATGAGATTGCTCAATTATTTAAAAACATTGTAGTTCTCATCAGAATTTAACTTTTTCAAAGTATAGTTCATGAAAATTCATGGTTTTCTAACTTAGAGCAGATTAATCAACACAAAATTCAAATGTCTATCTTTCCTTGAAAAATCTTTATAGTAAGGAGGCAAGATGGGGAGAGATCTATACTAGGTATAAAGAAAGAGAATTTTGCTATTGACAGTCACAGTGATGGATGTCACTAGGTATAAGAATGCCTGCTTCTTCATTGCACTCATTTTTTTATCTGGTCTTTGAGCCAAGAGCTTATTAAATTGAGTTTATGTTTATTATTTTACAGTTTCACAGCAATGTTAGGACAGCCAGGATCAACTCCTCTCGATCTCTTCAAATTCTATGTAGCAGATCTGAAGTCCCGCTTCCATGATGAAAAGAAGATTATCAAAGAAATTCTGAAGGAGAAATCATTTGAAGTTCAGGTTTGGAATTTCTTGTTTTTAAAGAAGTGTTTAACATTTATAGATTTTCATGCTTGTGTAGATTTTCCTATATTTGTCTGAGTCATCAAACTCATCAACATGATTTTGTCACCTTTTCCATTTGATATAAAATAAATTTAATTTTCTGTTGCCTTCCTACAGGCCTTTGGCCTGCTCCTTTCATATCTACTGTATTACCTTCTACAAACTTGTTCCTTATCTCTTGACATTATGTAGATCAAAATATCATTCTTAGAGATACCATTATTTCCTCATGTGTAATATACTCTTCTTACTTTACTCTGGCTATCAGAGGTATTCCTTTTTTAATAGTATTAAAGTGGATGATATTGAAGTTGAAAGAATACCGTAAGTTTGTTGCAGAATTATAATGCTTAAGAGAATAATTGTAATACAATTGTTGCATTAAATATTAAACTTTTATGAGCAGTTGGACACTACAAGGAATAAAAAGACCCATACACATATTTGAATAATGGTTAGGCTTTATTGTTTGGATAAGGTATTAATATTTACGATTGTAAAATTCATACCTTATTTTTCATATTATATTTTCATTGATCTTTCAGGTTAAAACTAGTTTCAAAGAATTTGCTACCGTTGTATGCGATGATCCTCGCTCTGCTACTTTGGATGCCGGAAACGTTAAACTGACTTACAACGCTCTGATTGAAAAGGTTTGTTTTTAATTCAAGGTGTTGTTTCCTGTAATGTTTCAGATATATAAATTCCTTAAAAATGTATATTAAACTTTTGGTGGTTGCTGATTGCAGGCAGAGGCTCGTGAGAAAGAAAGGTTGAAAGAAGAGGCCCGAAAAATGCGCCGCCTTGAAGCAGGATTACGTGCAGCATTAAAATCTATTGGCGTAGACTCAGGGTCAACTTGGGAAGATGTCCGCCCACGAATCCAGCATTTGTCATCATTTACAGCTGTTACAATTGAAGCAGAAAGAATCAGGATCTTCAAGGTAAGCACTCCCATAAGAAAAAGTTAACTGGACATTGGATTACTTTGTACTGTCATCATTTAGTTATCTGCCCGAGAAGAGCCTTTATTAGGCTCAGAGGTCTGGACAAACTAATCCTTTATATTATAATAATAATCCTACCCTGTGTGACGTTATGCATATTAAATTGGAAATATTTTTTATTTTCTTTTTTAATGATAGGAATATCAGCAACATCTTGAAGAAGCATGTGGTCACCATCATTCTCGCAATAAGAAGAAGAGTAAGAAGAAAGATCGCAAGAGATCTCGGTCTCGATCTCATTCATATTCAGTAATTATAATTGGCTTTGTTCTGTAATCCAGGAGTGTATAATTAAGTAATACAGTATATACTGCAGATTTAGCTTAAAGGCACATTTGTTCCGATACGTAATACAAACCCTCGGTCCTTTAACAATAGGAAGGTAACTAGCGGCAGCTGGGACGGTCGTAAGCTTCGAACAAGGGGAGAACGGTAGTTAACTGCTTGTCCGATCGTGCGCGCCCGCGCGCCCGAGAGGTGAAGAACCACTTTTGCTTTCGGCCGCGGGTGTGAAGGACGTGTTCGTCATCGCTCTCTGCCCGCTTCATCGTCGTATGCTTTGTTTATATTGTGTTTTCTACTAATGGTTTGGTTTGACTTGAAAATGAAACTGTAAGTACACTGTTTTCATTTTCATTACTTAATTATGAATCAACATGGAGCTATCGCCGTAGAGACGGCGATTTCCGCTCTTTTCATGAATTGAACCCTTGAATTATGTCTCGGTGCCGAGGGCGGGCGCACTCGCGCCGAGTCATGTATTTTGGGCGAAAGTGTGTAATTGAAAGATGTAAGTACTCTTTTTCATTATATTTTTGCCCTGTGCGTTCGTTGCCGAGAGCTTGATTGCGCTCGGCAAGAGCCTCTTATTTTGTATGAATAGAATGCAATGAAAGTGGATTCGCAATGCAGTTTTCTTTTCATTTTCATTTATTAATTGCATCAAATTTAATTTTGGATCAATTTCCGCTCTTACCCGGGAATTAATCCTTACGATTTATTGCTGTGAAAGTGAAAATAGCAAGTGCAGTATTGTTCATTTTGTTCATGAAACTTACCTGTCAGATATATATATAGCTGTATTTTTCCGAATCCGACAGAAATTTAAACACTTACGACACACGCAGTGGGAGTCAGGTGGTTAGTACCCATTCCCGCCGCTGGGAGGCGGGTATCAGGAATCATTCCCATTTTCTATTCATAATTTTTCTGTCGCCGGTGCTGAAAAACACCTGTTTTCAGTACCTCCGTCTAGGATTTTGGAAACTTCATTGCCGCTAAGTATCCTAATTGTCTTTTGATTTATTCACTTGGATTTGTGGCTAGGCATACGCTATCTTAAATTGATTTGAATTTGATTCATTTTTGCATAAAATATCTGAATCTAGTTAGGCTAGTTTCAGACGGGGTTTGGTCTGCAAAGATAGGGTGTGGGCTACCGTAAGCTTCGGTAGATTCGCACTTGGTATGTACGAGGGGTATGGGTCTTGCTTCTTTGTTGAGATTTGTCATGTAAGGAGTGTGAGACTTTGTCTATTCCGTAAGGAAGACGTATGATTCGTATGTACGCAATTAATCAGTAAACATGTCTAATTCCGTAAGGAAGACGTATGATTCGTATGTACGCAATTAATCAGTAACAAAAGTCAGGGTAGTGAACCTGCTAACCTTCCTGTAGACTTTATTTTGCATAACCCTGTAGTATGGCCTACGGGCTATGTATATGTCTACGAGAGGTGCTCGCTCTCCTTCATTGCTGTGAAGTGCTACTTCTGTAATTGTTACTCCTAACCTGCAGTGTTGCCTTCGGGCCCTAAGCAGTGTCTGTAGAGAAATTGCCCTTTCTCTGATACTCCTTCGATTCGTAACTTAGAATCGAAAGTGCTTGCTTTAGAGAGTAAAAGTGAAGTGCAGAAGTGCAGTGATACCCCTTGTGTAGTGGAGGGTGCGTCAGATCGGCCTCGTTTCGCCTCTAGGCCGGGACCTCTGCTTGACTCCCAGAACCAGTGAGAGAGCATGTCGAAAGCCGAAGGAGGGTTACGAGGAACCCCCACCGATCTGGCGTGCCTTCGGCAGTTTCTGATGAAAATCCCCAGACTGCCTAAGTGCGTGCACGTGCACGAATCCTGAAGGATTGCTTCTCGTCCTCCGAAGCGTCCTCCCCGCGCAGGGTTGGAGCTTTCGGATGGACTCGCGCCCTCTAAATAGAAGCTTTATAGAAGAGGACGCTTCACGTCCTCTCTCTCTCTCTCTCTCTCTTGTTATGCGTTTCAGTGAGAAGTAAGAAGGCGAACGTCGCCTGAACTCGTGTCCGTCTTTCCACCGAGAAATACGTAAAAGAAGTCATAGTAGCAGTAAGCTTTTGAGAGCGGACGCCCAAGCCAGGGGCGCGCAGTGGACGCCGAGCGTGCGTGCCAGTGGAACCCGATCGTGCGCGCCAGTGGACGCCGAGCGCGCTCCAATGGACGCCGAGCGCGCTCCAGTGGACGCGAGCGCGCTCCAGTGGTACGCCGAGCGTGCACCAGCGCACGCCAGGTGTGTCGCCTGGCTGAACGTTTCTGTTGAACTCTTCAAGCTCTTGTTTCAGATTTGGGCTTAAAGAATTTTTACCTCTACCTTCGATCATACCTTCTACCTCACCTGCAAAGAATGTGAAGTAGGCAGTGCTTCGGAGTAAGCTTAAAGTGAACAGACAACTTCTTCGAAACCCAGCAAGACATCGGTTTTCGTGAATTCAAGAGGTCTCTGTCAATTAATATTGCTTTTCGCATAGGTGGATGGAGTTAAGGAAAGCTCAAGGGAAGTTCTCGTTTGCTCTACCGCAAGCTTTGCCATTCTGCCAATAAATTTAAGTTGCCACTACCGCAGTCAAAGACTTTGCGATAAGGCAGTTACGGGTTATAAAGGCTCGATGTCCTGCACGTCAGGACTCTCGGCAACGTTCAGTAGGATTCTTGCAAAGGCACTCATCAAAAGTACGCTCTTCAGGAAAGCGCAAGACAGGACTGCCTTTGCCATACTGCCAATAAATTTTAAGCTTTAGCAGGCATTAGTTGTGATACGGGAGAGGAAGCTGGTTGGAGAGTTTCTTCCTCTTCCCAGGATAATTTTGCCAGCTTTTTAGCCCATCTGAAAGGGCTTTTCAGATGATAGATTTTGTTAGTTCCTAGTCGGGACTACGCTGCCGAATTGAACATCGTCGTAATACCTGACGTAAGCCCAGTCTCTTAACAGGATTCTTGCCCCTTCCTCGTTTGAGACGGGAATCGGAAAAATAAATGCTCGACTTCCTGGATTACGTTTTGTCAATTCAGTGACTTTCCCCCATTGACAATATACTATCGTTTTGTCAAGTAAGTGGGTATCCCCTCATTGACAAAATATCTCTTTGTCCCGTAAATGGGTTAGTTCTCATTGACAAACATCTCATTAACTTGATATTGCGTAAGCGAATAAGCTCTTATTGACAAGATTCGGAAGAGCTCTCATTCGTCATTCGCAGACTCGTACAAGAAATAGACTTGTAGACTACGTCAATGAACGCTTATGTCCAATAACATAAGAAGCTTGAGCTGACTGCTTCGATTCTCCTAAGTTTTGTTCATGAAACTTGCCTGTCAGATATGTATGTAGCTGTATTTCCGAATTCAGCTATATATATATGTCTGCCAGGTAAGTATGAACAAACTTTATTGTGATATAATTTCATATTTTGCCTTGCGTTATTTTATTTCTGGTTGGTTCAAGTCTTATACGCTTGCTGTAGTTACCTCTTCGGATGGCAACCGAGAGGTCTATGGTCCATTTTAAGGACATTTAATCGTTACTCCCTGCAGCCTTCCAGGAGTTTCCGATTTCTTTACCGTTGTATGGTAGTGTTCTGACGACACAAACGCATCTATATATTTAGCGTTTTCTGTTTCGCTTAAATATACCAGCTTGAGAGTCTCTTTATGCTAAAAATAACGAACCTTTTTCTTCATAGAATAGGGTAGCTGGCAACCCAGGCATAAAGTTAAGAGACGACGATGACGGACGATCGTAAGCTGCTGCTGTCACTGTCCTCTGACTCCTCTCCTCCAGTCCAAACGAGCCAGTACCAAACTCGTTCGCTGTCATGCGCTGTAGGTTAAGTCTCTCTCCTCCTGCGGGATTGACTGACTAACCGTATCTCTGTGCTGGCAGTTACGTCTCTCTCTCTCCTGCGGGATTGACTGACGAACTGTATCTCTGCCCTACAATCACGGACTTTAGCCTAAGATTGAGGGGATTTCTTACATGAATGAATAAACATTGCATTCGTTTGGCCTTAATATGTTCTACAGAGATATCTTACTCCTTTCGGTGCTCGTTACCGCACGGTATAGGACTACGAGTCTACCACAACATTGCACTATTATATGCTCTCTTGCTTAGGCAAAGCGCAGCCTTATTAGGGAAGTAAACATACTGTGTGAGGGAATGGATGAGCTTGCTGGGACCATTTCCTTCCTCCAAAGAAGTTTGTTTCCCTGAATAGACTGCAATTCAGACCTCTACAGTTTTTTCCTACCGGGAAACTGAAATTTTATTAAAGATCTAGGAATGATTCTGAACATCTCTCGGTGCGTTAAGTATCTCTTGAGGTGATAGAAAGAAGTTGCCGGACATCTGGAGAGGGTTTCAGATGTCCTGGATCATAATCTGAAAGAAGTGGAAGCAATTCAGTCGTCCCTCCAGTCCTCGAAACGAGTTTTTGGAACCATGGTCCATATCAACTCTGATCTTCCACAGCTCTCTCATATCTTAGGAAGTATCTTCTCTCGGTCCCGGTTCGGGTTTACGAGAAAGAGCCTATTATAACAACAGGCGTTAGAATGGAACGATCCTCTAGAGGTTCGTTACAGGATTGCAAAAGTCCGTTCGAATCGTCTCGATCGAAGGCAGCAACTACTGACTTCCGAGTGGAATCTTTCTTTAGAAGTATGTTGAGAGTTGTGGAGACTTTAGGGACGTCCTTTCATTCATCTCTTCGCTAGGTTGAGGACGAAGAGGCTTCTTCTTCTCTGCTCCCTTTTTCTCGATCCGGGAGCGGTAACATTAAACGCCATCCTATGATATTGAACGGGGATGGATGTTTAGTCTCTTTTCCCCTTTTTCAATCACTTAGGAAATGTAATAAGATGATTTATATCATCACAGGGAGCAGACAATGACGCTAATCGCCCCATGTTGGCCTTCAAGACCCTAGATTCACAGAGGTCACGTCCTTCCAAGGACCTTTTCCGAGAGAGTCGGTCTCCTTTAACACGAAAGGTACCTATAACCTCTCCGCTCTGAGTCTGACTACGTTCAGACTATCGAGATGTTGACAGCATAAGATTGCAGTCTTCCCTTTCCGTTTGAAGAATGGGATAAGCTGGCAGTCACAACTATTAAAGAATACGCAAATATGTTGTTGACGGCCTTTGGGCTCAGAGATTTGCTTCTGTCAAACAACAAAGCCCTTCACGATCTTTGAGTTCTGTGAAATCTCGAAACTCGCTCACCATCTACTTTTTGTCTCACCTGTTTTCTCGGAGTCAGACACTCGTGCGAGATCAGGAGACATATAAGTAGCCCTGAGTTTCTTGTTGACGAAGTCGGTTGCGTTTATACACCCCCGATGATCGTTTAACATGAGACCAGGTTGGACTGTCAGGCATTCGTCCTTCGGGACTGAATCGCCTTTTTGCTCCTCGCTCCTTTCTCCTGGCACCAGAAAGCTCGAGTCAGGAGTGGCTCAGGAGTTGTGATTCCGCTAACGACGTTGGGTTGCGTTGATACACCCCCAAGGTTTGCTTAGCTTGAATCGCCCAGGCAGTCCAAACACTCATCCTTCAGCGAAGAATAGTGCCTTATGGTCTTCAGGGTACAGCCTTGCTGTCCTTGATTCGTCTGACTGGTCAACTGGTCGGTCACCTGACGTTAGTACAGACGGACTGACTGTGCATGTCCAGATCGAAGCTTTCAATATGGAACTTAGACATAGTCTGAAGTTCTTGATGTCAAAGCATTCGAACATCTCCTACCTGTTAACTTCTTGCATGTGATCAGGAAGGCATTTTTCTAACCACCCTAGATACGACAAAGAGGGTTAGTGAGATTTTAAGCCATCGTCACAAGTTTTGGCTTTAGAGAACACAAGGCGGTGTGCTCTCTAAGCTTTTCGTTATGGCCTAAGATTGGAAACCCGTTTTGTCCTTGGGCCAGGAGCTTGGAAGCAAGGATGGCACAAGTTAGTGGGCAGGAGCCAGAGAGAGTCCTGTGCCCTGTCAGGTCTCTCAAGTTTTATCTACATAAAACTCAAAGTCGAAGTCGTACGGACAATCTGCAGTGTTCCGAAAAGACCAGACTTGCCCATATCGAAGAACACCCTGGCTTTATTGTTAAGGAGGTCTTTCAAAAAAGCTCCTTCTTTGTGTTTGCACAAAGATTTGAAATCTTTTGATTTGAATGCTCACGAGGTGAGGGCGCGGCCTCGGAAGCATTTCAACAGAGCATGGCACTCAGCAACATCCTGAGTACCATGTTTTAGCGAAGCAACTCTTTGTTCAATTCACACTCCCTGCGAGATGTGAAGATGGCATATGAGATCTGCTGCTCGCTAGGGCCATACGTGTCTGCAGACACAATCTTGGGGGCAAGAAGTACCACTCATCCTATCCTGTAGAAAATGGTTAGGAAGAGCTCTTAATTTAGTAGTTGAGTCGCCGACAACGGTGACTTCTTAACTCTTAAGCCTTAGTTAACACACCTTAACTTTGGCTAGGTGGGTCAGGTGGTGATATATATTTTTATATATATATTTATTTTACTTCTTAGCCCTCATGGTATGGTCAATATGGTCTAGTCACGTCGTGGTCTCGCCCCTGTTGACAGATCATCTGGAGTGCACCAGCTATATAGGTCTCTACCTCGCTGGCAACTCTAGTAGCACAAGCAGACTTACGCGGCAGTAACCACGAAGTCAGCTATGCTAACAGGTAAGGAATCAAGATATCAATTATCTGCATATATATGTTTCCTAAAATCTTCTATTCTGTCTACTCCCCACCACCAAAGTGGGATTCAGCTATAAAAATATATATCTGACAGGTAAGTTTCATGAACAAAATGATATTGTAATGATCAATTAAGTTTGTTCATATTACCTGGCAGATATATATAATCAAGTACCCACCCACCTCCCCTCAGGAGACAGTGGAAATAAAAATTATGAATAGAAAATGGGAATGATTCCTGATACCCGCCTCCCAGCGGCGGGAATGGGTACTAACCACCTGACTCCCACTGCGTGTGTCGTAAGTGTTTAAATTTCTGTCGGATTCGGAAAAATACAGCTATATATATATCTGCCAGGTAAGTATGAACAAACTTAATTGTATCATTACAATATCATTTTCATATTTATGATAGCATCATATTATTATGGATCAAGTTTCCGCTCTTACCGGGAATTGATTTTTCCCTCTTTAAGTTCTATGAAGTGAATCGCAAGTGCAGTATTCTGTTTCATTTTCATATTACTTTTCACTGCTGTGCGGGGGTAGGGGAAGCGAAGGTCTGCCAGGAAGTCGTCGGAAAGCTCTCCCGCGACTCCCTTGGTATCCGATTCTTCGTCTTCTTTCCTGCCCCCCCGCTCAGCTTCCTCGTATTTTGTTTTTGGGGTCTTCCTCCGTTCGGGGTGGGGGCATGTCTCCCCCCCCGTGCGTGAGGGAACCCCTCTTACTAATCTGTCTGTGCTACCGCCAGGTGCCTTAAAAAACAGCCGTGGGAGACGACCTTGGACAGGTATGGACCACTGCGGCTGCAGGGCGTGCCTAGCATCCACGATCTGCTGCAGAGTCTAGCGAGGTCTGGGGCAGTGACCTTGGAGTGGTCTCCACTACAACCTTCACGGCCGCTTATGCTGCTTCCCCCCGCTGGTCTACACTCCCCATGCTGTGTCGGTGACGCCTTCTGCCGCTTCTAGGGCCGGTCCCCGCCGCCGTACCGAGGGTATGCCCGCCGCCGCCTGTGTTTTCTTCGTGTTGCCTGCCCCAGACTTCCGCTGTTCCAGCAGCTCGCCCTGACCGGCCGCCAGTACCACGCTGGCTGCCGATGATTCTACGAGGCGATGGCTGGGCCTGCCGTACCTGTCGCTGATGTGGTTCCCGCTACTGGCTTGGCTGTCCCTTCTGTGTTTACCGCTGCCGCTGTTCCTGCCGCTCCTGATCTGGTTGCTGTTCCTGTCGCTCGCTGGGTTCCTGCGCCTGTCCATGCTGGTCCTGCCCATGGTGTGTCTTCTCCCAGTCCCAGGTCCTTCCGGACAGGTGCAGTCGGGCCGTGTTGCTTCGGCAATAGGCCCGACTCCGGCCTGGATGGAGGACCTGACGACTGTCCTGCGTGAGCTGACGAAGAAGAGGAAGGTGTCATCTTCGTCTGCTGTCTGCCTCTTCCCCTTCGACTTCTAAGGCCCATAAGCCGAAGAAGAAGAAGCTGCCTCCCCCCCCTAAGAAGTCTCCTTCGGGAACTTCTAAGGGCCCGTCCCACCTCGGTGGGATCTGCTGGTCCTCCTGCTCCTTCGGGAGCGGGGCCCGTCTCCCCTTCCGTAAGGAAGAGATAGACGGGGACCAGAGGAGTATCGGTTAGCTCTGGTACTTCCTCGCCTGGTGCTAGCGGCGATGCCGCTACGCCAGGTTCCGGCTCGGTCTCTCGTTCGCGGGAGATCCCGAGTGTACGCTCTCCCTCGGGAGACCGTGCAGCCAAAGTTTCGGCGCCAGAGTTCGCTCGGCGCCAAGACCACGGCACGGAGCTGAAGGCTGGCGAGAACGCTCAGGTGACTCTCGCCAGGCCAGCGGCCGCTCTCGCAGCGACCAGCTGGTAACCGGGTTTTGTTATTCCCCCTAAGAAGACTCCTTCGGGAACTTCGAAGGGCTCGTCACATTCCGGTGTGACGGGGGGGTTCTTCTGCTGGTCCTCCTGTTCCTTCGGGAACGGGGCCCGTCTCCCCTTCTGAGAAGAAGAAGAAGACGGGGACCAAGGGTGTGCTGGCTACCGCTGGTACACCCTCGCCTGGTCTTGGCAGCTCTGCTGCTAAGCCAGGTACCGGCTCGGTTTCTCGTCCGCGAGAAGTTCCGAGTGTACGATCTCCTTCGGGTGACCGTGCAGCCAAAGTTAAGACGCCTGAGTTCGCTCAGCGTCATGACCGAGGCACGGAGCAGAAGACTGTCGAGAGCCGCTCAGGTGACTCTCGCCAAGGCCAGCGGCCGCTCTCGCAGCGACCAGCCGGTACCTCGGGTGGACGTGACGGTCTCTGACCGGCCACGGGTTAGGGTTGAGGCTGGGAAGAGGTCCCCCAGGTCCCCTCGACCGACGGTACCCAGCCTCGGCTGGTACCAGCGGTTTTGACGTGCCGCGAGGACGCTCATTCCACGGTCATCACAGGCGAAAGCGAGCTCTGCAGGTCACCTGACCGCCGCTCCCACAGGGACCGGGCGGATACGGTGACCAGCAGCAGCTCGTCTGACGCACGGGACCGGGGTCGACGTGCTCAGTCGAGCGCTCCGCCACAGGTGAGCGGCACGGCCAGGCCTGCAGATCGATCCACCACCGCGGTGTGGTGATCGCTGCAGCCCCCCACGTACGCTGGTCCTGCCAGCGAGCGGGGGGGGAGCGTCAGGTCTGTCTCTCCACTACCTTCAACTTCCTCGGGCTACACCGGGAAGAAGCGAGGTAGCATAGGAGTGATCGTGAGAGGTGCGCCGCTCACGATCCCGTCACGACGCCGCACGTGCCACGTATGGTCTTAGGACAACCAGGACGTAACGCGCAGTGATTGAGGCGACCGTAGGGGGAGAGGGGGTAGCGTCAGTTCTGTCTCTCCGATACCTTCAACTTCCTCGGCATACGCCAGGAAGAGCTAGGTATATAGGAGTGATCGTGAGAGATGCGCCGCTCACGATCCCGTCACGACGCCGCACGTGCCAGGTTGGTCTTAGGACCAACCAGGACGTACGCGCAAGTGATTGGAGGCAACCGTCAGGGATCTGTTGCTGGTCCTTCTTCTGAAGGAGGAGGGTCCTGGGAGCTGCTCTTGTTGGAGGGACTGGACGGTCCTACTCCTCAAGACGCTGTAACTTCCGAGATTCAGAGTAACTTTACCCAGGTTATTGCACTGATTCGTCAGCACAACGACCGGGGGGAAGGATCGCCGCTCCCACCAGCAGAGCCCATGTCTCTGCTCGAGTCGTTTTGGGGCCCGAGAGGGAACCCAAACCGACGGTGGGTATTATGCCGCGATCGGAGCTTACCGATTCTGTCTTGAACCAGAGTCTCTCGTCTCCGGACAAGAAGGCTCTCTCAGTTCTGGCCGGTCGATCAAGCTACTTCCACCTCCTCTACTGCGACAGCGGCGTTTCTACGTGTCTTCGGACACCGTATTTAAATACTCCTTCGGTCCTCCTGAGAGGTTTCGACCTCGACGAGGACTGAATGAGTCGGAGGACGTATCGGCTCTCTCCTGTCAGGTGTCGATCAGCCCCACCCAGACGACGTTCACAGTGGCGGCAGACCCTTACCTACAGTGAGAGTTCGTAACCCTCCTCGGGAAAAAAAAAATGTTTTCTCCTGACGATACGTTTTCCCAGACTCTGAGAGGCCATCGCCGCAAGGCGATGGCTGCTCCTACTCTTCTCCAACTGCTAGTTCCACTGGGAAGGCGAGCGAGTATCCAATTCCTCCCCCATTCCCTCTCTCCTTACGGCTACGAGGGAAAGGGGAAGGATCCTACAGAGATTTCTCTGTAGATCCCACGTTGGGGACTGCGCTACCAGGGGGGACCTTCGGGTCCTACCTGACGTAAGCCCCGGTCGTTGAGGAGGGATCCTGCCCCATTCTCGATTTCTACGGGAATCGAGAGGACCACCAGCCGATATCGTTTGACGAATTCGGTGGGGGTTTCGCAGACTGCTTGAATTCTACGGAATTTCTAGCGCATTCAGAGTGTTTTGGAGTTTCTTACGATCTCCAAACACTTAGGCGAGACCACGGTCCAAAGTGAGCGAGACAAGAATCCCCGATATGTTACACGATAATCGGGAACCTCGCCTATGCTCGAATTCCTGGAATTTCTAGCATTAGGAAGAAGACCTGCTGCTGAAAGAAGACTATCTCACAGTAGGCGACCAACCTGGAATAGAGAAGAACGGACGGGAATATCCAGTTTGGCTGGAACTATCGTCTTAGTATTCTGTTCACCATTGAAGCTTTCCTTCGAGGAAGACTTCTCCTTCACTCTAATAGAGAACGAAGGTGGTCGATCTCCAATCCTTATTTTGTTTTCTTGAAGGAAAGAATTTAGGATGGAGATCGTTGTTCAGAATCCTACAATATACTACGTATATTAACCTCGCGACATGATTCTGCTAAGCAGTTGAATGGTCCGAGGGGTAGGCGCATATCCTGGTTATTCTAGGATTGCGACTTAGACGAAAAGTATTTCTAATTGAACTGCAAACCCGGGTTGCCTGCAACCTCCCAGGAGTTCCAGTTTCAATTTTATATACTTATGGTGTTGTCACAACAACACCATTTTAGCTTTTATATTTACCGAAATTCGTTTCGCTTAAATATAATTGCTCGAGCATATCTTTTTATGCTCGGTGGTTCTAGCCGAACGCATTCCTTCGTGGAAAGGATTACTTGGCAACTCAGGATGACGAGTCAGCGACAGCTACTGCGTATTGAATTGCCCGAGGCATTTCAGTATCAGCTGCTGCTTTGAGATAGACGGTTGTTTATGTCTTTCTCACCTGCTTTGATTGAATAACAACCGTATCTCTGCCCAACAATCACGGACTTAAGTCTCTGATTAACGGGGATTCTCGCATACATGAATGACCATCTACTGCTGAGAAACGCTAGTATTCCATCGTCTTCGGTATTGCGAGAATTTTAAACAGAGATATCTATTCGACTCTCATCTTTCTGTTTACCGCACGGTAACAGAATTCTGTAATAGTCTCTTGCTGCATCGTATCCCGATAATGCGAATGATTTTTGCGGAATCTGAGTTTGTCCTCAAAATATCTTGTATTCGGAGGTGTACAATTGTTCATTGTTCACCCCGGATTAGCAGATGTATTGAAAGACATCGCCTACTCCCACACCTGCCAGCTCTACTTCCAAACGTTCAGCCATGAGAAGCAGTTCTTCAAGCGGCTCTCCCCTGTGTTTCATTACTGAAGAACGCCCCGCTTGCATTGCACAAAAAAAAACGGACAGCAATGAAATGGCGGTTAGCCGTTTTCAGTCATTTGTAAGCACAGGTTTAGAATCTTGAGATTCCTTCTCTCGATTCAGCTGGAAGACGTAGGTTGCATTCATTGCCTACCTTCGTCTTCAACGTCACATAGTGTTGTTTCTCCTTAAGCTGAGATTCACGTCTATGAGATTTTCTTGCCATCAGGGACCTCGGTCCTTTTGAAGGCAATTGACTTTCGCCTTTTGAGCTTATGCATTAAGAGAATCATCGCCGCGCCGTCCGGCATCGGTGACTAACAAATATTTTATTTGTTTGGTCTCTCAGCATAACTCTTTAAAGGGCGAAGGTCACGTGACTTACCCGGATGCTTGGACAACTTGCCTCTACTGATTCCGAACCAGTCAGTCGGCAGCTGTCAGAGCGTCCGAGTGTCAGTTACGAACTATGCTGTGGACTTAGTTTCGGTTGTTCCAGAGCAATCATTACTTCGTCTTAATAGCTTGTCAGTATGAGTACTGTACATAACCAAAGTCGAGAAGAGGGATAGGTCATACGACTATTCCCTTCTTTTCGTCTTAGGTAACTGCATGACTTCTCTTGAGAAGTCAAGCACAAAGGGATGGGGATTTGTGACGCTCGATTTTGTACCGATCTTCGTAGCGAAGACTCAGAACCCTTCGGTAACTGACGATTGGTTCGAGTCCTTCACAATACCCTCCCTAATGGACGTCACCGCCTCCGATACGAAGGCTATGCTGCTTTGTCCTGTGAAGGTGCGACGGAGCTGTCTGAAAAAGAAACTCGACACCCAGGATGAGTGCGGACGCCTCTTCATCATTCTCTCGCGTTCCGCAAGAACTTCTCCGTGGCGCAGGTATGAAGGCAGGCGCCTGGTCCAACCGGACCGCATGCACCTCCTTCTACCTTCAGGATATTGCCCACAGTTCCTTGGATCTTTTTTCCTTGGGAACCGTGGTGGTTGCTCAACACGTTGTGTAGTTAACCCAGACCCTCGCAGGCTGAACAGCATCGAGTCCTGGTGTGACGGTAAGAATGGATGAGGAATGAGAGTGTGACTGGCTCCTCTTCCATCTTTTTCTTCCCTCTACCTTTGGGTAGAGGGACACGGTCGTCACCCTGCTGGGTAAGGACGAGATGCAGGTGAGCTACTCAATAGAGCACCATCCTA
Organism: Macrobrachium nipponense; assembly: GCF_015104395.2. Taxonomy (NCBI): domain Eukaryota; kingdom Metazoa; phylum Arthropoda; class Malacostraca; order Decapoda; family Palaemonidae; genus Macrobrachium; species Macrobrachium nipponense. The sequence goes on from NC_087206.1 coordinate 78,883,148, forward strand.
TCCCTTTCAGTAGGGATAGGAGTAAAAATATCCACCACTTTTTCCCTCCTCCAACAAGGGGGAGGAAGTGGATGCCAAATTGAGACAAACCCATCATTTTATGATTGTCTCTTGCAAACAGGAACAAGTTCTTGCTTGCTGGTACGAAGAGATACGCTTGCCTCTCTCTTAGTACTTGGCCCAGAGGTCTGACCATTGATCCTGCGGTGCACACCCCGATCAATCGGACAGAGGTTTGGATCCCTCCCTTGCTCTTACGACCAGGGAGGCACTCCAGGGTTGGACGAACACCAGTCTGTTCACCAAAAAGACTCAGATTCCTCCCACCAAGAAGTGAGTCTTCCTATTGTTAAAGGACCGAGGGTTTGTATTACGTATCGGAACAAATGACAATTTGTCGAAAATTGCATTTTTCCTAACTATAACAAACCTGAGGTCTTTACACATATAGTCCCACCTCATGCCACCCCATCACTCTGCAAACTTTTTGCATGGGCCTAAAGCAAAAGTGATTCTTCACCTTCTCGGGCGCCGGGTGCGCGCGCACGATCGGTACAAGCAGTTAACTACCTTCTCCCGTCATCCCCCTTGTTCGAAAAGCTTACGACCGTCCCAGCTGCCGCTAGTTACCTTCCTATTGTTAAAGGACCTCAGGTTTGTATAGTTAGGAAAAATGCAATTTTCGACAAATTGTCATTTTATACTACCTGGCCTGGAAGAAAATTGGTATGTATCGGCATATGTTGGGGGAAGGTAGGTCGGGCTCCGCCCAACTCCTTCCCTATTGGTTATATCTTGTTGCCACCAAAACATTGTGCTATTAATAACCAAGCTCCAGCAAGGTGCTAGAGAAATCCCCTAACATGAAGACCTAAAATTTTTTTTAGTTATGAAAAAGACAAATTGATTTAGAATTCATTATACTTTTCTGAATGCACTTTTAGGATTATTTATGGTATGTGATAGAATAGTTGTTTTACATATTATTAAAAAATTTTCATAATCAGCCTTTTAGTCTCAAATAATCTCAGAAGGTTTATCCTGAAACAAAACAAATCACTGAAGGATTGTAAAAACTCAGTGAATGATTTGTGCAATAAAAAACACTTGCCAAACTTCCCCATTTTGTGTTGCAGTCGGAAAGTGATGAAGGCCATAGGAAGCGTAGGTCAAGACGTTCACGTTCACGGTCAAAAAGTTTCTCTGAAGATTCTGATGAAGATAGGAGGAGATCCCGTAAAAAGAAAAGCAAGAAGAAGAAGGGCAGGAGTCATTCTGTAAGTAGTAACCTTTAAACTTTATGATTCTAAATATAGATCATGATTTCATGCCATGAGTTTACAGTACCTATTTAGGTAATATGCAATTAATTTATGTTCCAAGGACTTTATGTATGTGTTTTTTTTTTTTTTTACAGAGATCTTTAAGCAGTGAAGATTCATACAGATCCAGAAGGACCACCAAAAAGAAGAAGCATCGTTCCCGATCCAGATCACGTTCTAGATCACGTGGCGGGTGAGTTTAAGTTAATTCTTGAAAATTGTCTCATAAAGCTTTTAGAATTCAACAATTGCATGTCTGTGTCCATTAGTTAATCCTTTTAAAAAAGTTTGTCTTGAGAATTTCTCAGAGGATATTCAGTTAGCTTTTCTGGATCTTTCCAGAAATATTTGTTAGGACATGAATCTGTGCACCTGATATTTGAGGCTGACCTGGTCATTCTGTGCAGGTACAGTGAGCTGAACTAAGAAATTGTATTCTACGTCATTTTATTAACCCTTAAACACCGAAGTGGTATTTTAAAAATCATCTCCCGTACGCTGGCGACGTTCGCGAGTGAGCACCGAAGCGGAAAAAATTTTATTTTCAAAAAATTCACAGCACGCTTAGTTTTCAAGATTAAGAGTTCATTTTTGGCTCCTTTTTTTGTCATTGCCTGAAGTTTAGTATACAACCATCAAAAATGAAAAAAATATCATTATCATATATAAATATTGGGATATATGACAGCACAAAAAAAAAAAAATTTCATATATAATTGTATATAAATCGAGCAAAACGGTTAAAGCTAACAAGTTAATTTTTTGTTGTATTGTACACTAAATTGCGATCATTTTGGTATATAACACATTGTAAAACGATCAAGGCAACACAGAGAAAATATTATCACAAAATGATGCATGAATTCGTAACATGCAGACATAAAAAAAGATGTTTTCAAAAATTCACCATAAATTGAAATATTGTGCTAGAGACTTCCCGTTTGTTGCAAAATGAAGGTAATTGATTGAATATTACTAGACTGTAAGTGGTGTAGCTTACAATTGCAGTTTTCGACCATTTTGGTCGAGTTAAAGTTGACCGAAGGATGAATTTTTTCTATTCATTGTTATTTATATGAAAATATTTCAAAACTAATAAAAGCTACAACCATGGGTTGTTTATTGTTGTATTCTACATGAAATTTCACACATTTCCATATATAAAACTTTATGTAACGGTTAATTGTTCCGATACGTAATACAAACCATCGGTCCTTTAACAATAGGAAGTAGCTAGCGGCAGCTGGAACGGTCGTAAGCTTCGAACAAGGGGAGAACGGTAGTTAACTGCTTGTCCGACAGTCGCGCGCCGCGCGACTGGGAGGTAAACAAATCACTTTTGCTTTCGGCCGCGGGTGTGAAGGACGTGTTCGTCATCGCTCTCTGCCCGCTTCATCGCCGTATGCTTTGTTTGTTCCGATACGTAATACAAACCCTCGGTCCCTTTAACAATAGGAAGGTAACTAGCGGCAGCTGGGACGGTCGTAAGCTTCGAACAAGGGAGAACGGTAGTTAATGCTTGTCCGATTCGTGCGCGCGCCCGCGCGCGCCGAGAGGGTGAAGAATCACTTTTTTTTTTGCTGTTCGGCCGCCCCCCCCCCGGGTGTGAAGGACGTGTTCGTCATCGCTCTCTGCCCGCTTCATCGTCGTATGCTTTGTTTATATTGTGTTTTTCTACTAATGGTTTGGTTTGACTTGAAAATGAAACTGTAAGTACACTGTTTTTCATTTTCATTACTTAATTATGAATCAACATGGAGCTATCGCCGTAGAGACGGCGATTTCCGCTCTTTTCATGAATTGAACCCTTGAATTATGTCTCGGTGCCGAGGGTGGCGGGGGCGCACTCGCGCCGAGTCATGTATTTTGGGCGAAAGTGTGTAATTGAAAGATGTAAGTACTCTTTTTCATTATATTTTTGCCCTGTGCGTTCGTTGCCGAGAGCTTGATTGCGCTCGGCAAGAGCCTCTTATTTTGTATGAATAGAATGCAATGAAAGTGGATTCGCAATGCAGTTTTCTTTTCATTTTCATTTATGATTGCATCAAATTTAATTTTGGATCAATTTCCGCTCTTACCCGGAATTAATCCTTACGATTTATTGCTGTGAAAGTGAAAATAGCAAGTGCATATTGTTTCATTTTTCATATATATTTATGATAGCATCATATTATTTATGGATCAAGTTTTCTGCTCTTACCGGGAATTTGATTTTCCCTCTTTAAGTTCTATGAAGTGAATCGCAAGTGCAGTATTCTGTTCCATTTTTCATATTACTTTTCACTGCTGTGCGGGGGGTAGGGAAGCGAAGGTCTGCCAGGAAGTCGTCGGAAAGCTCTCCCGCGACTCCCTTGGTATCCGATTCTTCGTCTTCTTTCCTGCCCCCCCGCTCAGCATCCTCGTATTTTATTTTTGGGGTCTTCCTTCCGTTCGGGGTGGGGCATCTCCCCCCCCGTGCGTGAGGGAACCCCTCTTACTAATCTGTCTGTGCTACCGCAGGTGCTACAGCCGTGGGAGACGACCTTGGACAGGTATGGACCACTGCGGCTGCAGGGCGTGCCTAGCATCCCACGATCTGCTGCAGAGTCTAGCGAGGTCTGGGGCGGTGACCTTGGAGTGGTCTCCACTACAACCTTATCACGGCCGCTTATGCTGCTTGTGCCCCCCTTCCTCCCCCCGCTGGTCTAACTACTCCGCCCCATGCTGTGTCGGTGACGCCGTCTGCCGTTTCTAGGGCCGGTCGTCGCCGCCAGTAACAACCGAGGAGGGGTATGCCGCCGCCGCCTGTGTTTTTTCTTCGTGTTGCCTGCCCCAGACTTCCGCTGTTCAGCAGCTCGCCCTGGACCGGCCGCCAGTACCACGCTGGCTGCCGATGATTCTACGAGGCGATGGCTGGGCCTGCCGTACCTGTCGCTGATGTGGTTCCCGCTACTGGCTTGGCTGTCCCTTCTGTGTTTACCGCTGCCGCTGTTCCTGCGCCTCCTGAGCTGGTTGCTGTTCCTGTCGCTCCTGGTTCCTGCGCCTGTCCCATGCTGGTCCTGCCCATGGTGTGTCTTCCCCAGTCCCAGGTCCTTCCGGACAGGTGCAGTCGGGCCGTGTTGCTTCGGCAATAGGCCCGACTCCGGCCATGGATGGAGGACCTGACGACTGTCCTGCGTGAGCTGACGAAGAAGAGGAAGGTGTCATCTTCGTCTTCGTCTGTTGCTGCTGCTCTTCCCCTTCGACTTCTAAGGCCCATAAGCCGAAGAAGAAGAAGGCTGCTGCCTCCCCCCCCTAAGAAGTCTCCTTCGGGAACTTCTAAGGCCCGTCCCACCTCGGTGGGACGAGGGGTCCTTCTGCTGGTCCTCCTGCTCCTTCGGGAGCGGGGCCGTCTCCCCTTCCGTAAGAAGAGATAGACGGGACCAGGGAGTATCGGTTAGCTCTGGTACTTCTCGCCTGTGGTGCTAGCGGCGATGCGCTACGCCAGGTTCCGGCTCGGTCTCGTCCGTTCGATCTGGGGAGATACCCGAGTACGCTCCTTTTCGCTCTCCCCTCTTTTTTTGGGAGACGTGCAGCCAAATGTTTCGGCGCCAGAGTTCGCTCGGCGCCAAGACCACGGCACGGAGCAGAAGGCTGGCGAGAACCGCTCAGGTGACTCTCGCCAGGGCCAGCGGCCGCTCTCGCAGCGACCATCTGGTAACGGGTTTTGTTATTCCCCCTAAGAAGACTCCTTCGGGAACTTCGAAGGGCTCGTCACATTCCGGTGTGACGGGGGGGTTCTTCTGCTGGTCCTCCTGTTCCTTCGGGAACGGGGCCCGTCTCCCCTTCTGAGAAGAAGAAGAACGGGGACCAAGGGTGTGCTGGCTACCGCTGGTACACACGCCTGGTCTTGGCAGCTCTGCTGCTAAGCCAGGTACCGGCTCGGTTTCTCGTCCGCGAGAAGTTCCGAGTGTAAGACGCCTGAGTTCGCTCAGCGTCATGACCGAGGCACGGAGCAGAAGACTGTCGAGAGCCGCTCAGGTGACTCTCGCCAGGCCAGCGGCCGCTCTCGCAGCGACCAGCCGGTACCTCGGGTGGACGTGACGGTCTCGACCGGCCACGGGTTGAGGCTGGGAAGAGGTCCCCCAGGTCCCCTCGACCGACGGTACCACCCTCGGCTGGTACCAGCGGTTTGACGTGCCGCGAGGACGCTCACCGGTCTCACGGCGAAAGCGAGCTCCCTGCAGGTCACCTGACCGCCGCTCCCACAGGGACCGGGCGGATACGGTGACCAGCAGCAGCTCGTCTGACGTACGGGACCGGGGTCGACGTGCTCAGTCGAGCCGCTCGCCACAGGTGAGCGGCACGGCCAGGCCTGCAGATCGATCCCCACCACCGCGGGTTTGGTGATCGGCTGCAGCCCCCCACGTACGTCTGGTCCTGCCAGCGAGCGGAGGGGGAGCGTCAGGTCTGTCTCTCCCACTACCTTCAACTTCCTCGGGCTACACCGGGAAGAGCGAGGTAGCTAGGATGTGATCCGTGAGAGGTGCGCCGCTCACGATCCCGTCACGACGCAGCACGTGCCACGTATGGTCTTAGGACCAACCAGGACGTACGCGCAAGTGATTGGAGGCGACCGTCAGGGGGAGAGGGGGTAGCGTCAGTTCTGTCTCTCCGATACCTTCAACTTCCTCGGCATACGCCAGGAAGAGCTAGGTATATAGGAGTGATCGTGAGAGATGCGCCGCTCACGATCCCGTCACGACGCCGCACGTGCCAGGTAGGTCTTAGGACCAACCAGGACGTACGCGCAAGTGATTGGAGGCAACCGTCAGGGATCTGTTGCTGGTCCTTCTTCTGAAGGAGGAGGGTCCTGGGAGCTGCTCTTGTTGGAGGGACTGGACGGTCCCTACTCCTCAAGACGCTTGTAACTTCCGAGATTCAGAGTAACTTTACCCAGGTTATTGCACTGATTCGTCAGCACAACGACCGGGGGAAGGATCGCCGCTCCCACCAGCAGAGCCCATGTCTCTGCTCTGAGTCGTTTTGGGGCCCGAGAGGGAACCCAAACTGACGGTGGGTATGCCGCGATCGGAGCTTACCGATTCTGTCTTGAACCAGAGTCTCTCGTCTCCGGACAAGAAGGCTCTCTCAGTTCTGGCCGGTCGATCAAGCTACTTCCACCTCCTCTACTGCGACAGTGGCGTTTCTACGTGTCTTCGGACACCGTATTTAAATAACTCCTTCGGTCCTCCTGAGAGGTTTTCGACCTCGACGAGGACTGAATGAGTCGGAGGACGGTATCGGCTCTCTCCTGTCAGGTGCCGATCAGCCCCACCCAGACGACGTTCACAGTGGCGGCAGACCCTTACCTACAGTGAGAGTTCGTAACCCTCCTCGGGGGGAAAACGTTTTTCTCCTGACGATACGTTTTCCCAGACTCTGAGAGGCCATCGCCGCAAGGCGATGGCTTGCTCCTACTCTTCTCCAACTGCTAGTTTCCACTGGGAAGGCGAGCGAGTATCCAATTCCTTCCCCATTCCCTCCCCTCTCCTTACGGCTACGAGGGAAAGGGGGAAGGATCCTACAAGAGATTTCTCTGTAGGATCCCACGTTGGGGACTGCGCTACCAGGGGGACCTTCGGGTCCTACCTGACGTAAGCCCCGGTCGTTGAGGAGGGATCCTGCCCCCATTCTCTGATTTCTACGGGAATCGAGAGGACCACCAGACCGATATCGTTTGACGAATTCGGTGGGGGTTTCGCAGACTGCTTAGAATTCTACTGAATTTCTAGCGCATTCAGTGTGTTTAGA
>NC_087206.1:78890741-78905741 GCF_015104395.2 Macrobrachium nipponense
ACCTGCGGAATAATAGTAGTAGCGATTTAATGGGGGGGAAATCCCCTCGTGCGGGGTTTGATCCCTCCCGAACGAGTGGACGACCCCTAATACAATTGTACATCGGGCACCGAGCGCCCTCCCCCCCCCCCGCGCTCGACTGGATCGGGCGAGGAGAAGAACGCCGATAACCTCCCCCCCCCCAAGGGAAGAGTCATCTGTGGGAACTGAGCGGGGGGGGTCTCGTTCCCCAACCCCGCACAGTCCCCATGTACCCAACAACAAAATAAGCCCGCCCTAGAGCAATCGTGCCATCGGCACGAATACAAGGCATAAGGATCAATTCCCTGACTGAGCGAACTTGAACCAAATAAAATTGATGCAATCAATAATAAGGAACAAAATGAAAATGCATCTTGCAAAACGATTCACTTCACAATGAATAAGGGCTCGGATCGAGCGCATTTGCGCCCTCGTACCGAGCGCAAGGGTGAAAGGTTTCATTCCTTACCTTTATGGATCAAGGTTTCTGGAAACCTTGATCCATAATGAAATGATGCAATCAACAAATATATGAAAATGAAAAGACTACTGCGCTTGCGATTTCACTTCATACAAATAAAAAGGGGAAGGATCAATTCCCGTGAATAGCGGAACATTGATCCCAGTCAACAATGCAATCTCAATAAAAAAAATGAAAATGAAAAAGAACTGCACTTGCGATTTCACTTCATTTAAATTAAAAAGGGGGAAGGATCAATCTCCGGGCAAGCTCGGAAACTGATCCAAAATGAGTATTGCTACAATAAAAAATAATATATGAAAAATGAAAAAGAATACTGTACTTGCGATTCCACTTTCATACTTAATAAGTTTCCGTGCCGCAGCGCATTCGTTCGGCAACGGGCATACAGTCAAAAAATTATAAATGAAAAGAGCACTTACTTACGCATTTTCATCTACACATTTCCAACCCAATATACGCTCGGAGCGAGCGCTCCCGCCCTCGGCACCGAGCATACACAATACGAGGATCATTCTGGGAAAATGAATTCCCGCAATTACGCCCTTCAGTCCCGCACTCGGGTAATCTGGAGGCGTTGTGAACCAAGATCCTTTAATTCACAATTGAATTCAATGAAATGATTGTACTTACAATTCAGTTTCACTAGATACATAGAAAAAGAAAAACACAATCATGCGAAAGCAGACGACGATGAAGCGGGCAGAGAGCGATGATACACGTCCACACGCCAGCAGGCCGAAAGCAAAAGTGGTTTGTTTACCTACCAGTCGCGCGCGCGCGCCTGTCGGACAAGCAGTTAACTACCGAACCCCTTGTTCGAAAGCTTACGACCTATCCAGCTGCCGCTAGTACCTTCCTATTGTAAAAGGACCGAAGGTTTGTATGCCGTGTCGGAACAACTGGATATTCCCGTCCGATCTTCTCTAGTCCAGGTTGGTCGCCTACGGTGAGATAGTTTTCTTCAGCAGCAGTCCTTCTTCCCAATGCTAGAAATTCCAGGAATTCGAGCATAGGCGAGGTTCCCGATTATCGTGTATATCGGGGATTCTCGTCTCGCTCACTTTGGACCGTGGTCTCGCGTAAGTGTTTGGAGATCGTAAAACTCGAACACTGAATGCGTTAGAAATTCCGTAGAATTCTAAGCAGTCTGCGAAACCCCCACCGAATTCGTCAAACGATATCGGCTGGTGGTCCTCTCGATTCCCGTAGAAATCGAGAATGGGGCAGAATTCCTCCTCAACGACCGGGGCTTACGTCAGGTAGACCCGAAGGTCCCCCCGGTAGCGCAGTCCCGAACGTGGGATCCTACAGAGAAATCTCTGTAGGATCCCTCCCCTTTCCCTCGTACCGTAAGGAGAGAGGGAATGGAGGAGGAATTGGATACTCGCTCGCCTTCCCAGTGGAAACTAGCAGTTGAGAAGAGTAGGAGCAGCCATCGCCTTGCGGCGATGGCCTCTCAGAGTCTGGGAAAACGTATCGTCAGGAGAAAACGTTTTCCCCGCGGAGGGTTACGAACTCTCACTGTAGGTAAGGGTCTGCCGCCACTGTGAACGTCGTCTGGGTGGGGCTGATCGACACCTGACAGGGGAGAGAGCCGATACCGTCCTCCGACTCATTCCAGTCCTCGTCGAGGTCGAAACCTCTCAGGAGGACCGAAGGAGTATTCAAATACGGTGTCCGAAGACACGTAGAAACGCCGCTGTCGCAGTAGAGGAGGTGGAAGTAGCTTGATCGACCGGCCAGAAACTGAGAGAGCCTTCTTGTCCGGGAGAGCTGTTCGGAGACGAGAGACTCTGGTCGAGACAGTCGGAAGTTCCGATCGCGGCGGACCCCACCGTTCGGTTTGGGTTCCCTCTCGGGCCCCAAAACGACTCGAGCAGAGACGTGGGCTCTGCTGGTGGGAGCGGCAATCCTTCCGCAAGGTCATTATGCTGACGAATCAGCTTAATGACTTCTGCAAATTCCTCTGTATCTCGGGAGTACCGTGTCTTGCGGAGTAGGACCGTCCAGTCCCTCCAACAAGAACAGATCCCGAGATACTCCTCCTTTAGAAGGAGGAACAGCGGCAGACCCCTGACGGTCGCCTCCATCTACTTGCGCGTATGTCCTGGTCGGTCCTGGAACCGTACCTGGTCCATACGGCGTCATAGCTGGGTCCACGAGCGGCGCACCTCTCGTGATCGCTCCTCGGTACCGTCGCTCCTCCCGGTATAGCCCGAGGAGGTTGAAGGTACGGGAGAGGCAGACCTGACGCTCCCCCCCCCCCCCCTCGCTCGCTGGCAGGACCAGCGTGCGTGGAGGGCTGCTGCTGATCGTCAACCCGCTCGGTGACGGTCGAGCAGCAGGCCTAGCCTTGCCGCTCGCCTGGGGCGATTGGCTCGGCTGAGAACGTCGAGACCGATCTCTAGCGTCAGGCGAGCTGCCGCTGGTCACCGTCTTCCGCCCGGTCCCATCGGGAGCGGCGGACGGGTGACCTGCTAGGCTCTCTGTCGCATCGAGACCGGCCAGCGTCCTCTCGGCGCGTCGAGCCGCTGGTACCAGCCGTGGCTGGTACCGGCGGCCGCGGGGACTCCTTCCTCGCCTCAACCCCGTGGCTGGTCAGCGACCGTCACGTCAGCCCGAGCAGCCAGTTGATCGCTGCGAGAGCGTCCACTGGCCTGGCGAGAGTCGTGTGCACGACTCTCGCCAGTCTTCTGCTCCGCGCCGCTGTCTTGACGGCGAGCGAGCTCGGGCGTCAAAACTTTGGCTGGACGGTCTTCTTTGGAAGAGCGTCCACTCGGTGCTTCTCGCGAACGAGAAGCGGCCGAGACGGAACCTGGTTTAGCGGCAGAACGCTAGCACCAGGTGAGGACGCACAGCCGAGGCTGGTGCACCTCTGGTCCCCGTCGACTTCTTCTTTGCAGAAGAAAGCGACGGGCCCCGTTCCCGAAGGAACAGGAGGACCAGCAGAAGAGCTCCCCAGCTCGCCTGAGCGAGCCGGGCCCTTAGAAGATCCCGAAGGAGTCTTCTTAGGGGGGGAGGAGGCAACCTTCTTCTTCTTCGGCTGTTTGGCCTTAGAAGTCGAAGGGGAAAGGAGAGGCAGCAGACGACGAAGAGACGACGAAGATGACGACGCACCTTCTTCCTCTTCCTCTTCTTCTTCGCTAGGCTCCGCAGGACAGACGTCAGGTCTTCCATCCAGGAGGGAGCCGGGGGCAGTTGCCGAAGCAACAGGGCCCGACTGCACCTGTCGGAAGACTGAGACTGTGACAGCACCACCAACAGCAGGAACAACAGGAACAGGTCCAGGAACAGCATGAACGGCAGGAACGATCTGAAAGTGAATGAGCAGCCGGCACCTGATCTGAAAGGGAATGAGCGGCTGGGACAGCAACAGGTACGGCAGGCACGGCAGGTACCACAGGAGAGCCAGGCGTCCTGTCGGCAGCTACCGTCATCCTCGGCACTGGCGGCAGGTCCAGGGGGTTGGGGCAGCGGAAGTCCGGGGTCGGCAATACAAAGAACCCAGGTGGCGGTGGCACCGTCCTCTTTGGCACGGCAGGAATTGGTTCTGGATTGCAGCCGTGGGTGTTACCGACATGACATGTGGTGTACACCAGGTGCGGTGGCATCTCATATGCTGGTGTCGAGATTGTGGTTGTTGTAGTGGTTACCGTACCATGAGTGACCACTGCCGACCCCGCCAACCGCTGAATCAACCCCTGTATGCTCGGCACTCCCTGCAGTCCCAGCGACTCCCACACCTGTCCCAGGTCGCCTTCGCTGATGGCACACCTGCGGAAGCAACAGTCGGGTTAGTTAGAGGGGCTTCCTCGCGCCTGGGGGGAGAAGAACCCCACCCAGAGCGGACGGAAGACCCCGAGTACAACTGGACGTCCGGGTAGCAGGCGCCCTCCTCCACACTCGACGGATCGAGAGAGGAGAAGGACTCCGCTACCCCCCCCGCAGGGGAAGGCGCGAATCGTGGGGGCTGGTCGGGGGGCAGGAAAGAGGACGAAGTGTCCGTTACCAAAGGAGTCACTGGAACTTTCGATGACTTCTTGGGCGGCCTAAGTCTCTTCCTGCCCTCGTACAGCACCCACTGCGCCTCGGACCAATGCATACACGTTACAGAGGGCTCGTTGCGGGAGCACTCTCGCCCCCGACAACGAGTACAAACCTCGTGAGGATCTACATCTACATCCAAGGTCGTCTCCCACGGATGTAGCACCTGCGGTAACATAGATAGATTAGTAAGAGGGGTTCCCTCACGCACGGGGGGAAGACATGCCCCACCCCGAACGCAAGGAAGACCCCAAATACAAAATACAATGAAGAAGCTGAGCGGGGGGCAGGAAGGAAGACGAAGAATCGGATACCAAGGGAGTCGCGGGAGAGCTTTCCGACGACTTCCTGGCAGACCTTCGCTTCCCCTACCCCCGCACAGCAGTGAAAAGTAATATGAAAATGAAACAGAATACTGCCCTTGCGATTCACTTCATAGAACTTAAAGGAGAAAAGATCAATTCCCGGGTAGAACGGAAACTTGATCCAATAATATGATGCTATCATAAAATATATATGAAAATGAAACAGAATACTGCACTTGCGATTCATTTTCACATAAAAAAAAAAAAATCGTAAGGATCAATTCCCGGGTAAGAACGAAAATTGATCCAAATAAAATTTCATGCAAAATAAATAAATGAAAATGAAAAGAATATTGCAATTGCGAATCCACTCTGTTTCATTGCATTCTATTATACAAAATTAAAAGGCTCGTGCCGAGCACAATCACACTCTCGGTAACGAACGCACAGGGCAAAAATATAATGAAAAGAGTACTTACATTTTTCAATTACACACTTTCGCCCAAATACATGACTCGGCGCGAGCGCGCCCGCCCTCGGCACCGAGACATAATTCAAGGGTTCAATTGATGAAAAGAGAGGAAATCGCCGCATCTACGGCGATAACTCCATGTTGGTTCATAATTAAGTAATGAAAATGAAAACAGTGTACTTACAGTTTCATTTTCAAGTCAAACAAACCATTAGTAGAAAACACAATATAAACAAAGCATACGACGATGAAGCGGGCAGAGAGCGATGACGAACACGTCCTTCACACCCGCGGCCAAAAGCAAAAGTGATTTGTTTACCTCCCAGTCGCGCGTCGGACAAGCAGTTAACTACCGTTCTCCCCTTGTTCGAAGCTTACGACCGTTCCAGCTGCCGCTAGCTACTTCCTATTGTTAAAGGACCGATGGTTTGTATTACGTATCGGAACAACAAGCGATTGTAAAACCCCGGGGAGCTGCAATCCAGCACTAGCTCTATTGCTCTTTTGTCCCACATCTGTTCCACCATCTGACGAAGAGGTTATCCATCAGAAACAGGGTCCTGTATCTGGCGGACAATTCCCTCGGTGATGTTGTCAAGGGAGGAATGTCCTTTAATGGGATGCGATAACCCTTCTTGATGATCGACATCGTCCAAGGATTCGCTCCTATGTCTTCCCAGGCTTTCGCAAATGAATGTAACCTGGCTCCTACAGGTGTCTGGAGGACAGAATTCTCACTTTCCTTTCTTAAAGGGACGGAAGGAAGACCTGCCCCTCTTTTCGGTTGACTTCCTTCTGGCGATAGATCTAGCTGGAAGACCTCCTCGAAAGGGCTGCTGCTGAGCTGGACGAGCCACTTTCTTTTCCTCACTGGCCACAGGCCTATTTTTTCTCGAGGATTGTCTAAGGAGATCCTGGGTGGCCTTTTCAGTCAGAGAATGCGCAATATCCTTCACCAACTGCGAGGGAAAAAGGTGTTCTGAGAGAGGCGCAAACAATAAGGCGGCTCTCTGCGAAGGAGAGACGGCCTTCGTGAGGAAAGCACTGTGAACCGCCCTCTTCTTTAAAACTCCTGCACCAAAGAGGGAGCATACCTCAGCCGATCCATCCTGAACAGCCTTATCAATGCAGGTGAGGATGCTATTTAGGGTTTCTGGGTCCAGTTGTTCCTTTCATGAGATTTCTTGGCCAGAACCCAAGGGACCAATCTAAGAAGTTAAAAACTTCTAAAGTGTGAAAAAGCCCTTTGAGGAGGTGGTCCGTTTCCGAAAGCCCCCATGTTACTTTCGCTGCATTCAAAGCGTGTCTTCTCGATGAATCTACTAAACTCGAGAAGTCTGACTCAGCTGAAACGGACAGGAGACAATCCCATATTTTCTCCCGTTTCGTACCAAATGCCTCTCCTCCCTGTAAGTTTAGCGGGAGGCATACAAAAGACCGTCCTTCCTAACTCCTTCTTCTTCTTGAACCAGGAGTCAAGAGATTGAAGCGCCCTCCTCATAGATATAGCAGGCTTCATTTTTAGGAAAGAGGAAGACTTGTGTGTTTTCGTGCTCGAGAACAGAGAGCGTGGAGGAGGAGCGGCTGGCGATAACGAGTCTCCATATTCCTCCAATAGAAGGGACGAAAGAATTTTGTAATTAGAAGATCCTTCCTTCATTTCATCCTCCGAGGCATCTTCTGGGTTCATAGGCTCGGAAGGAGAAGGCTCCCTTCTTTCTTCTGATTCTTCCCTTACTCTCTTTCGAATGTCAGGCTCTTCATACAAGGAATGCGCCTGGTGTCAGCAGGAGTATCTCGCCTGGCAGGAGTAACGTGTTTGGAATACTCCTGGCGCTTGGCAGGCGCAGAGCGCCTCGAATACTCCTGGCTTCTAGTAGGCGCATCTTGTTCCGAATACTCCTGGCGCCTGGGAGGAGTATTAAGTTCAGAATACTCCTGGCGCCTGGGAGGAGTATAAGGTTCGGAATACTCCTGGCGCCTGGGAGGAGTATTAAGTTCAGCATACTCCTGGCGCCTGGGAGGAGTATCGAGGCCCGAAGACTCCTGGCGCCTGGTAGGAGTACGTCGCTCCAAATACTCCTGATCCTTAGAATGCGTCTGGTGTTTAGTAGGAGTATTGATTCCGGTAGGCGCTTTCCGTCTAACAAGCGCTCTACTCCTAACAGGATCTTCCTCTTCAGCTAACTCTTGGCGTTTGGTTGAAGATGTTGAATGTTGTACTGCATACTCTGGCTCTTTGCGCCTACTCGGAGCCTGGTTCCTGGTTGGCGCCGTACTCTTGACAGGAGTAACTTCCTTTCTTACTTCTCTCCTGTCTAACTCATTGCTCCCCTCAGAGATGGCCGCTTGTGCGACAACTCCCCTGAAGGGTGCGTCGCGCCCGACAGGAGATCGGTATTTAGATCTTTTAATAGGAAGCCTATCATCCTTCTTACGAGTAGGCTCCTTATATAGAGTTCCTACTAACGAGGCTAATTGTTCTTGCATATTCATTAAAATTTTCCTGGTTGAGGAATCTTTCGAATCAGGAGAGGGAGATCTGGAAGGCGCTCTAGGATCCCTTCCAGACCCAGAGTCTGAATGTATTCTAGCCTTCTTTATTACCGAAGGCGCTCCTTCTTCAGAGAAGCGCTCGGGACTAGAATTGAGTTCATGTTCTTTCATACTCCTCTTCAGAGGACGGGAAAGTTTCGACTCCTTCCATCCTCTTCTCGGAGAAGGCGAACTAGACGACGAAAAGCACTCTCGAAGGACGCTTTTCCTATAGTGGTCCTTGGCAGTTTGTGATATGATCGATTCTGCCGAAGGGACGCCTGATCGTTGGGGATTCTCCACAACCCCCGTACGGCTTTCGACTTTCCTTCTCCTCCGGGCCAGGGAGCTTGGAAGAGGTCTAGGCCTGGGAGCGTCGCAGAGACGACCAGACGCCCCCTCCACTAACTGGGACACTAATATCACTAGCGAAACCACATTCACTTTCCTTACCTTCCAATGCTGCCACTTTTTCCTGCATTTTCTGAAGGGAAGCTCTGAGTTCCGCTATTTCCGAAGCAGAACTAGAGGGATTAGTAATTTGTGAACGGGCTGAAACAGAATGGGCATGATTATCAGAGGAAGAAGCTACAGAACTAGACAGTAAATCATGAGATGTAGACATTCTGCGGGTTTTATAAGCCGCCTTCCTCTCTCTATCTTTCTCTAACTTCTTCAAGTAAGAAGTTAGATTCTTCCACTCTTGTGCACTCAATTTCTCACACTCGTTACACGTATTCTCAATCGAGCATTCAACCATTCTACACCCACTACAAGTAGTATGAGGATCTACCGAAGCTTTCGGAATCCTCACCTTACAGCCCTCATTCACACACACTCTGAAACTAACACTAGAGTCAGACATATTCACGAATTCCAAAAACCAAGTCCAAAAAACAGTCCACGATAGCGAATGCCAAACAACGATCCAAGTACGTCACCAAATATCAGCGAGAGATGATCAAAAGCTTTGCGAAAAACGAATTCTAGTCAGGAGGAGTAACAACAATGTTGATACCGCCGGCGACAGAGAGAATCTGATTAGAAAACGGGAATAGTTCCTAGTCCTGCCACCCAGGGCAGGGCGGTAGATCACCTGACCTACCTGTAGCGAGTGCCGCGAAATTTGAATTTCTGTCGGGGACGACGGAGTCGATAGCTATGTATATATCTGACAGGTAAGTTGAATGTATGAAAATGATATTGTTATGATACAATAAAGTTTTATGCATACTTACCTGGCAGGTATATATATAGCTTATCCTCTTGACGCACTGGCAGAATTTCAAAACTCGCGGCAACCGCTAGTACACTGGTAGTTCAGGTGATGGCCACCCCGTTCCCGTGGCGCTGGTACTTGGAACTATTCCCGTTTTCCTCAGATTTTCTCTGAACCCTGTCTCCTGAGGGGAGGAGGGTGGGAATTAATTATATATTACCTGCCAGTAAGTATGCATAAAACTTTATTGTATCATAACAATATCATTTTTATGCATGACACTTACCTGGCAGGTATATATATAGCTGATTGACACATTTGGAGGTGGGTCACAGACAGCAACATCGTCATAATTTAAAAATTAACTAAATTTTTAAAATTATTTATTAAGTTCCTTACCTGCTAAGGTTAGCTGACTTCGTAGTCCTGCCTCTAGCCTGCTAAACCTTAGTAGCTCTCAACTAGGATGTGACCTGTTTGTTGAGAAAGCTAACAACAAGGGTCTGACAACTGGACATGACCAATCTGCTGACAGAGAACCCTAGCCCTCATTTACCATGGGCATTCATGCTAGGAAAGTTAGTCACCTGAACCACACACACATACAATAATAAACACTACACCAAAAACTGAGCTGGTATTAACCTTCTCAGACAACCATAAAAAACACTATAACCTAATTAAAATAAAAACCTAGCATGTTATTAGGTTATGGGGTGGAAACTCCTTTGCCCAGTACTGTACCTGAGGATACATACGGGCCTAACGTTGGACAATTATCAAAAGTTGTCTTCACGTCTCTAAGGTAATGAGAGGCAAACACCGAGTTTGTCCTCCAAAACGTCGAATCTATAATGTCCTTGAGGGCTAAATTTTTCCTGAATGCTAAGGACGTAGCTACTGCTCTCACCTCATGAGCTTTAACCTTAATCAAGCCGAAGCATTCTTCCTGACAAAGTAAATGAGCTTCTTTAATGACTTCTCTTACAAAGAAAGCCATCGCGTTTTTAGACATAGGTCTAGTAGGATCTTTAACAGAGCACCACAGAGAACATGCAAGTCCCCCCTAATGCTTCTTGTTCTTTCTACGTAAAACCGTAAGGCTCTTACTGGGCAAAGAACCCTTTCTTGTTCTTGACCTACTAGATCAGCCAGTCTTCAATCTCAAACAAATGATCTTGGCCACGGATGCGAAGGATTCTCATTCTTTGCCAAGAACTCCTGTTGAAAAGAACAAACTGCTTTGTTGTGCTTCCAACCTACTTGCTTGTCAATAGCTTGCAGCTCGCTAATCCTTTTACTGTAGCTAAGGCTACTAAGAAAATAGTCTTCTTCGTTAGCTCTCGCAAAGACGAACTGCCCATAGGTTCAAACCTATCCGTTTCCAAGAACTTGAGAACGACATCCAAATTCCAAGAAGGAGTTCTGCAAAGTCGATCCTTCTTTGTATTAAAAGATCTGAGAAGATCTCTAAGATCTGCGTCGTTGGACAGATCTAAACCTCTGTGTCTAAACACTGCAGACAACATACACTTATAACCTTTAATTGTCTGATTAGCCAAACCCAGTTCCTTCTTCAGGTATAGAAGGAAATCTGCAATTTGTGTCACAGAGGTACTGGATGAAGAAATCTTCATCCAGTTTTATTGTGCTGATTACAACTGCAATCTTGAGTAAGATCAATAAACGTTACATATATACGCTAACATTGTTCAAATGAGTGCTGGGAAGGCTGGGGAAAGATGGTGGCCGTCACTGATGAGAACCGTCCATGCAAAACGTAGCCGCCATATTGGATTTCAAAACTGCCTTGAAAACATATTTTACGAAGAGCTCACATGCTTATTTCAGTTCGTATGGGGCTTTCATATATCACATTATGTTGACGAAACTTCAGTCTTTTAAATGGTATGCTTAGAGTTGCAATTGTATTCTTGTTTTACCAATTAAATATCGAGTGAATAAGACCCGTCCACCGTGATGAGGGTTGGCCTGCCGTGATGTTCTACCCTATGTTGACAAAACTTCAATCTTTTGAATGGTATGCTTGGAGTTGTAATTGTATTCTTGTTTCACCATTTAAATATCGAGTGAATAAGACCTGTCCACCGTGATAAGGGTTGGTAGTCGCTGGTTTTTCCCCCTATATACTTTCAAAACATAAGCTAATTTCACCAATTTCCACGTTTAGAGGGTGAACGCATACCAATTGGCAACAAAGAGAGAGAGAGAAAGGTAGGAGAAAGAAGGAAGAATAAGACCCAGCCAGCGCGATGATGGTGGATCGTCCGTGATTGATTACCCTAAGTAAAAATTTCGTAAGCGTTTTTGTGAGATTTGCACTGCGTTGGCCACCCTTTTCACTACCCTATGTTTAAAGCTTTAAATTTGGCCTTAATTTCTAACTTTGGAGAAAATACATAGACTTCGAAAGGAGAGTAGAGGTCTTTAACTCCGTCTCTCACCAACAACAAGTCGCAACTGATGGCCATCTCTGGTGTCAGGACGCGTAATAAGTACTTTTTCGGAGGGTGGCCAGCCTTGACCGTCGGTGTGTTGGGCCAGTCCATGCGGTTGTTTACCCTAGGGCCAGCGTGCCCTTACGTGGCCGGGAAGAAAAGCTTCGTCCCCCTGGAATCCCCAAAAGGAAACCGTGACTCCGCATATCATAATGACCTCCCAAATTAATCTGAAAATACATGGGCCGGGTATTCCGCCATTCGACCTTAAGGGCAAACCATAGGTGACCTGGCCTACCGGTAGAGAAGGGAGGCTAAACAGTAGCTTTATATAGCCTATGAACGGGAGATTTAAACACAATAACAAACTTCTTATCTTAATAAACATTTTGCGCAAAAATACTTACCATAATGCTACAACTGACGGAGGCAGGGTGTAGTTAATTACGGACGAGACGTCTATTGTTTACATAGAAATCGGGAAGCTTGTAAACTTAGTAGTAGTAGTAGTAGTAATGGAAGTAGGTGAGATCACTTGTAAAACGGCTCTCTTATTCGTTCTAATCCTCCTTTGTTTGTGTTTGTTCAGGCTTATTTTCTCAATAATGTCGTGTTTCTTTTATAAATTACGCTTATGAGTTTCACTGTTGTAAAAGTAAATTTACTTTTACGACGGCGCCTCAGTTTTTTTTACTACTATTGATTAGACTGTTTGATTTTTAAGGGCAATATATATATATATATATATATATATATATATATATATATATATATATATATATATATGTATATATATATACATATACGTATATATATATATATATATATATATATATTATATATATATATATATATATATGAATAACTTGATCACGAAGTATATAAAACGTGATGCTATGTATAAATAAAGGTTTTATTGCGACGAAGGAAAAAATGAAAAAGCGAGATAGCCAAGTACTTTCGGTCCTGTTCGGACCCTTTACTGAGGTGTCCGAACAGGACCGAAAGTACTTGGCTATCTCGCTTTTTCATTTTTTCCTTCGTCACAAAAAAACTTTATATATATATATATATATATATATATATATATATATATATATATATATATGACCTGATCTTGGTCATTTGTGGGTTCGGGATATGAAGGAAAAACAGGAGAGAGAGGAGTTTACGCGTGCATGCGATGTAGGACATGCAAAAATAATAATCGATGAAACGTTTAACACAGGTGTATTCTTCTTAGCTACACAGGTGGCCTGTAATTATTACGTTAACTATACTAGTGCACAAACGGACGGCAGGTTAGACTGTTATTGACACTACATGGTGACGCAAGTCTTTTTGTGGCGGCCGACGGGAATGGGACTACGGGGGCACTGGGCACTCTCGACCCAGCTTGTCTGTGCTGTCTGGGACCCGGTAATGAACCGATTTGACCGGTCGTCCGGCCTGTTTCAAATACCCCCTTCACACAGCATCGTTATGCAAGAAGCTGATTGGTTATTCTGGCTCCTAAGACACAAGGGCCAATCAAGAAGGGATATAGAGATGCGTGGCACTCTTTTGAACTGCTCAAGCCACGCCAACTTGTAACGTCTTTGGAGGTTGACTTGTTTTGTTACACATACACACAGTATCACTTATAACGGTTTCACGGGACTTCAGACTATCACGGAAAAGGCATATTCAAAACCGTATCGAATCAGCTCATCACTCCCTCCCCAGTTCTTGCGTCCCGCAAGACATACACTGATCTTATGATTTGCGCATTGTTGTTCTTCTTTGAGTGCCACACCATCCAGTTTGTGCAAAATTTAAAACTCTTAGGGTAGGGCCATTTGGCGTGTTACAAACACAGGTTACAACAAATGAATCTCACGCCTCACAATGTGTCATACAGAAAAACAAATTTAGGTTCACATTCAATAATGTCAATTAAAAATGGATAGTCACAGCTCCAGCTCAAAAAAACTAAATTCATAAATAAAAATTCACATAATATGAGTCAAAAAATGAAATGTTACTCATAAGAAATTTGGTAAAAGTATAAGAAAACTTACTGAATTCCTTCTGCAACACAATAAAAACAAGAAAAAATAAAAAAATAAAAATTCAAAGATTACACACAAAAAATAACTTTTTTCTTCAAAATAATCTCATATTCCCACATCATCGATGGAAGATCATAAATTTCTGACTAAGTATAAACAGCATTGACAACGATATGAAATTTTGGATACAGTATAACTGGCATCAATAGAAATTAACAAAAATTAGATACATTGCAATAAGATGTTTAATACGACTTGAAATGCAATAAAAAAATAATAATGCAACAAAAATAACACAATTATGAATACAAAGACTCACTCATGATATGCTTGGAACTGTAACAAAAGGAATTTTTATTTTTATTAGACATCAATTTCTCAGCAATAACTGACATGAAACAAAAGTGTATAAGCATGTTTTTATGATATTCTCTGTTCACTTTGTGACGGAAACATTTATTCATGACTCACGCTGATATGCTACGTGAGACAACTACACGCACTTACAAATTATGTGGATGGTTTGCTTTATCGAAGAGGGAGGAAGGGCGGCACAACAAGTTACTCTTTTTTTTTCTTTCTTTCTTTTACCAAACATTTATCTCCTGCATGTTCAGAACACGGTGACTTGTCAGTCAACTCCCTTACACACTACCAAACCCACAGACACTCATCACATTTACACTTCCATGGCACTTACTCAACACGTTCATACAACAGCTGACTCACTTGCCCCTGTTTTCTGTGCAACTCACCCATAGGTGTAACTGAAACTTTTAAATGTATGCGTTGCAGTTCCTCTCTCTCTCTCTGGCTCGTGCCTTACAGTACTCTTGGGAAGAGCGTCTGCTATTCTGTTTGCTCTTTTTTTTTATGATACGATCAATTCCCACAACGTCAAACTCTTACATTTGCTCGATTCTACGATCTTGTTGAGAAATTAACATTCTTTAGGACATTTCTGTATCAAGAAAAAAAATACAATTTGTTTTCACGTCATTATCAAATTTAAAAATTACTTCTCTTTCCAATGAAATTCAGACTACTCTTTCAAAAAATATATCAGTCTCGCTACTTTACTCAAACAAACTCTAATGAATTTACGTTAGTCATTTCTTCAACAAATATATCAGTCTTGTTACTTTACTCAGACGAACACTTTAATGAATTTACGTTAATAATTTCTCCAACAAATATATCAGTCTTGTTACTTTACTCAAACGAACACTTTTAATGAACTTACGTTAATAATTCTGTCTTTAAATCTTAATCACAGTTCTTCAATGGAGACAAATGGAATGTATTGTCGCTCGTGATACTTTAACTATAATCAGATCACGGCCTAAGAGAACCATCCTTTTTTTCTCTTAATTTTTTTATAATTTTTTTTTTTTTTTTTTTTTTTTAAAT